>NW_020172669.1:85627-97095 GCF_003031525.2 Neophocaena asiaeorientalis asiaeorientalis | reverse complement strand
GCTTTGAAGCCTCTAGGCATCCTCTTGGTCCCTTTAAGAGACACGAACCACCAATGTGGCCAGAGGGAAGCTCATGGTTTCCAATCATATTTGTGCCCCTGCACTTGCCAAAACTCAACTGATGGAGAAAGGATAGGCCCCATTGAGAACATCAAAGTCAAGGAATCACAAATAGCAAATTGGAACCTCACCTGCCAGCTGGCCTCAAACACTGCTTGGCTAAAAACTGCTTCCATGGGACAGAAACATATGACGAAGATCACTCACTAGTCATTCTCATACCAAGGCTTTATCCAGGAATTTAGGCCAGTGGAAGGTCTCAGATTTATACAAAATGCCCAAGGGAAATAATTCAAGGCAAGTAAAGGTCTCTTATGCTGTACCTGTAGTCCATAAATGTTATGTTAACTGAACTTTAGTAAACAGAATGGCAGGCACTTCTGCCCAAATATCACATATACACAAATTTGGCTGCCTTCACCTACTCACTCATTTCTGCCCTTACATACTGAAGTTCATCACAGGCAGCAGCATAAGTTTTAAAGTTAGTTTGTAAAGGTTCACAATAATGACCAACACTGATCTTACATATGGCTTTGTTTTTGTTAAAAAGTAATACCAATCCAGTTTGGAATTCAAAAGTTACAAAAGGTACAGTGCAAAGTAAGGCTCCTTCCCTCTCCTCTCCCAGATGCTACCTGGTTCTCCTCTCCAGAAGCAATTTCTATTACCAATGGATAGAGTATCCTTCTTGAGATAGTCTACGGATAACAAGTGTATTATCATATGACTTTAGAAAGAAGTCTAAATGAACATCCTCCCTCAAAAAGGCAGAAAACAGAGAAAGAGGAAGAGAGGGAGGGAGGTGAGAATGGAAGGAGAGAATGTGCACATGCTATCTGGCAGCTACTATGTCCTGATGTCACTGCTTGGGTCTGTTTCAATGGCTGCATTTGTAGCTTCAAATAAAGTCAGTCCTCATTTTTTAAAATGCTCTTTTGTCTAATGAACTAAAGGTCAAAAGGTGAGCAGCAGAGTGGTAAGAAAGGCACCTACCATAGCTGTTCAAAGCCTGCTGGCCATTAAGAATGTATGAGCTTGGGGGAAGGGTGAGCTGTGAAAGGGCGAGAGAGAGGCATGGACATATATACACTACCAAACGTAAGGTAGATAGCTAGTGGGAAGCAGCCGCATGGCACAGGGATATTGCCTCGGTGCTTTGTGACTGCCTGGAGGGGTGGGATAGGGAGCGTGGGAGGGAGGGAGACGTAAGAGGGAAGAGATATGGGAACATATGTATACCTGATTCACTTTGTTATAAAGCAGAAACTAACACACCATTGTAAAGCAATTATACTCCAATACAGATGTAAAAAAAAAAATTATACTAAGTGAAAGTCACTGAACACAAAAGGCCACATGTTATATGATTCCACTTATATGAAACGTCCAGAATAGGTAAATCTACAGAAATGGAAAGCAGACTGGTGGTTGCCAGGGACAAGGAGGAAGAAGGAATGGAGAGTAGCTGCTTAATGGGTACAGGGTTTCATTTTGGGATGATGAAAGTTTTGGAACTAGATAGGGTTGGTGGTTTTACAACACTGTGAATGCACCAAATGCCACTGAATGTTCCCTTTAAAATGGCTAATTTTATGTTAATTTCTTCTCAATAAAATAAATAAAGTTGTAAGGAAAAGATGTGGAGACATATCAACCAAAACAAAACAAAAAAAAACGTCTAAAATTTCAAAAAAGGGGGAGGGGAGGGGAGGTGGGAAGGGAGCAGGCTGATGTTAAGAATCCTTACCACATTCACCGCAAGCTGTCTGAGCCTAGTGAAGCCACACTTCTCTACTCTATGGTTATACCTGCCAACTGGAAAGGTTACTGCAAGGGTTTTAAATATCTCACAAAGACTGGAATTCTAGAATTGCCTGATATTTCCCCTTCCTGGCCATTTCATCATAAATTGGGGTCACAAATTCAAGGGCCATATTTATGAACCCAAATTTAGGATACATACTCCGGTTAAGTACCAAAAGTACCAAGTATACTCCCAGGGACAATGGATTTTGCTCAAAAATCCAGGACATTTAGCTGTTAAAAACTACAGCTCTCTCAATGATTCTAACACTCAAGGGATTAAAAGAACTCATGCTCAGATATTCTACATATAGAAATAGTAAAAGCATAACTGAATTTCACTGCATTTTAAAAACACAGCTCAGGGGCTTCCCTGGTGGCACAGTGGTTGAGAGTCCACCTGCCGATGCAGGGGACGCGGGTTTGTGCCCTGGTCCGGGAAGATCCCACATGCCGCGGAGCGGCTGGGCCCGTAAGCCATGGCCGCTGAGCCTGCGCGTCCGGAGCCTGTGCTCCACAAGGGGAGAGGCCACAACAGTGAGAGGCGCGTGTACAGAGAAAAGAAAAACAAACAAAAACAAAAAGAAAACACAGTTTATTTCCAATTCTACCATGCAGCTGAACAGGCTATGGCTTCAGTGATGCCTGTGGTCACTAGGATTAGAGGACTCCCGGTCCCGGGAGTGCCGGGCCCTTTTATGCCTGTGGGATTTATCTTGACTCCTACTTCTACTTCTGTGACTACGCCCCTCAGAGCGCCCACTGTGCCGGCTGCAATGTGCGTCTGAGCTTCGACCTCTGTCTCTATCTCTGTTCTTGTCTTCTCTCTCTTCCCTCCTGCTTGATGACTTGTGTTCGTGCTTGGGCTTCTCCTTCCTCAGCTCCCTCTCTCGGTCCTCTGTTCCACCACAGCAGGTCGCCCTGATCTCAGGGGAGCTGGGGTGGGGCTTCCACACCTCCCTGGACTCTGACTTCTGACCCCTCTCTGAGTTCTTGCCACTGTGCTTTTTAGAGCCAGGGTCATCCTTTTCCTTTATCATCTTGCTTCTGGGCGATGAAGAGGAGGCTGGCTGCTCTGCCTGTACCTCCTGGTCAGTCTTCTCTTTTTCTTTCTTTCTTTTCTTTTTTTCCTTTCTGTCTGGAGAAAAAGAAGGGCAAAATAAGAAAAGGAAGATGGAAAAGATGGAGGACATGCAAAAGGAAAGCATCCTTGGCAGCAGCGTGAAGCAGTCACAGTCTCTACTTCCAGAAAAGTGCCCCCGAGAAGCCAAGCTGGATGTCTGTCACCCTTGATATGTCGAGTTGCTGTATAAGGCAACCCCCACTCTTAATTATCTCTTTAAAGACCCTACCTCCAAATACAGTCACATTCTGAGTTACTGGGTGGGGAAGGGCGGTTAGGACTTCAACATATGTATTTTGGTGGACAGAATTCAGCCCATACCATTAGCCTTCTGCTGATACCTCTCCTTTCCCAATTAAAGTAAGCTTCCCCACACCTTCCCCCTTCACACTTAAGAACTGATTACCAACTCTCACTGAATGCTAAGAAGAGCAAACACTAAGCCTACCCAGAATCTTCTCTTGGGCCTTAATGCTTTACCTTTTTTGTGTTTTTTGGTGGATTTGCCATCTTCAGAGCCCTCAGATGAATTCGGTGAGGGAGTGTGAGCCCCGCAGCCCCTCTCCTGCAGCTCTCTGGTCACATCATCCATTTCTTCTGAGTCCTTAGGAGCCCGATAGTTAGACACATGATCCACTCGGATAGTTCTTCCTTTGATCTAAGACAGACAGGCAATGCTTCAGCAAAGACAGCCCTCCTATCTAACTATTTGAACCCAGCTGCAGAAATCCATGGTTTGAACCATACCCATTACCCTCCCGCTATTCTATTTCTCGGGAAATCTTGAAAGCAGACCTGCCCAACTGGTGTGTCACAGCACATATCCCTACACATTAATTCGCTCAGCCCTTGGGGCAGCCAGGTGGGGCCTGGCGCAGCTGGAGCCCCCAGGGCAGTTGTACTAGGCAGCGTCATCAGTTTACCCCAGAGTGCCATACTAATATCTTCACGTTCTACGTGTGCCATGAAGTGAAAAGAGCCTGGGAAGTACTGCCCCAAAGCACAAGCAGCACGGAAAACTGTAAGAGTTCAGACGCACAAACAATGAATTACCCTCAATCTGTAACACCCACAGTGAAACACACCATGAAAAAGCCTGGCAGCAAGAGGGAATTCCTGAAATTGAGCTCAATGCTACAGCTGCTTTCTCGACACAGCAATTAGGACAAGGCCAAAGCAGACCAATAGTTGGGAGGGGGGAAGGAATCTAGAAAGGACTATTTTTTTTTTTCTTAAGCCCTCACACCTTGCTCTACCCCCACCATACTGGAACAACTGGCTCACACTGATACTATCACTGCAAAGCACAACTCTCCAGGTGAACAACAAAAAATTGACCCCTTACTTAAAACAAAAACATTCAGGCAGATACAGACTTATTCTATAGACAAAGCCATCTGAAATTTGAAATGTCTGGCTTTTACTGTTCCATTCAAGAGCAAGTTTTTACTCTTACCTTTAAGCCTGAGCACTTTCTATCATCTATCTTATTCCCCATTTCAAAACATTTTTGAAAACCTTCCCTTTATGGTGACTCCCTTTGACTGCCGGCTCTCTTAAAAATCAAGCCTAGAACCTTTTTCCACCCTGTCCTATAATCTCCAGTTGTTCCACACTGGTGCAGTCAGTGACGAACTCTCCAAGTCAAGAGTTACCCCTCTGACCTGTGACAATGCTCGTTCAACGGCAGTGCTTTTCCTAAACAAGCATAGGGACCACGTGGAGCACAGATAAGCCTGACTTGCCCCATCCCCTTCTCTTAGCCAAACGTCTCACTTACAAGGGTGGAAGAGAGAGGGGAACAGAGGAGAGAAAACTTCAGAATGAGTTACTTTTGTAGAATTTGTCATCAGATTTTAACTAGAGAATTTCCAGGGCCCAGTACTGCTAAGTCAGTGGAGACATATGACAGACATACATGGCTATGTCCTCAGCCATGAAACCATGATGGAGCCCCAAATTTCCTGATACAGGACAGCATGGAAGAGCAGCATTTGCTAGTCTCTTTGTTCTCCAGTATACCAGAAATGAGAGTGGAGTGTGAGGAGGGAAAGGTGAGAAATAGAGGCCTGGTTGGGTGCCGGGTGAAGGGGAGTGGGGGGTCATGGTACCTATGCTCCTGAGGAGATGGTTTGCTAAGAGATGGGTAAAAGGAACAAGTGCTGGCAGAGTCATGAGCCAATGGAATTATTTTCTGGGATCATTTCCTGGTCAATATGTCCCCAAACCTCTGCAACCCTCACAACACACCCAGCTGACCCGTACTGCCCTTGAGCCTGTGGCTATCAGGTGGGAAATGAAACTGAAGCCCTACATGAAGGAAAAGTTCTGCTTAGTAAGCATACTCACCTTGATCCCATTAAAATTGTCAACAGCCAGAATTGTGCTCCTCTGGTCTTCATAGCAGAGGAAACAGAATCCTTTGGATTTCCCAGTCTTCTTGTCCCGTACCAAATTAATGTTAACAATTTCACCATATCTATTTATTTTATAAAAGATTAAGACACTATTGACTTAAAATGCAAAAACTTTCAGATTGGATGACAAAACTCAAATAATATAGTCTGTACGGGAGACACATCTAGAACAAGATGACAACGAAAGGTTAAAAATAAAAAGTTAGACAAAGATATATCAAGAACACCCAATTAAGAAATGGATGGTAGTATTAAGATCAAAGATGACTTAAAGGCCAACAAAAAAAAAACATTTACATGTGACTAAGAGGGCTCTTTTGCTCTGAAAAAGGTCCTAATACATAACAAAAGTCATGAAATTTTATGCATAAATCAACAAATCAAAAATTATAATTAAAAATAGGATGAGCAAGTAAGAGTGAAAGTTATGAGAGATTTTAACACACCACTTTGAGTTCATAACACATAAAATTGATAAAATAGGCCAGAGGAATTAAGTAATATAAAATTATATAATATAAATACAAATAAACATATAACTAATAATATAACAATTATATTGTTAAAAATATTAACATCAGACTAGTATATGTACAGATATATTTGATTTTACAAAAAGATGAGTTTCTTCTCAAGAATCCATGAAACACATATTAAAATTGACTGTAGACTAGGTCTCAAAGTAAACCTCAATCATCTCCAAAAACAGCACAGACCATATTCTCCAACCACAATGTTAAACTGCTGGAAATTATATTTTAAAACAAAAAATACCCTACCTAGAACTTGAAACCTATTCTCCAAGCTAACAACTGGATGAAAGAGAAAGTAAAATAAAGAAATCAATGGCAGACTCTTTAGAAAATAACAAAAATGGGAATATATACCAAAATTTATGGGATGTGGCTAAAACCACACTCAGGAAAATCTGTAGATTGTACATCCCCTAAAAAGTCGACGTTACCATAACATAATTTAAACATATGAATAAATGAATGCATAAAAATTAAAAAATAATAATTTTGCATAGCAAAAAGATCACAATAAGCAAAGTCAAAAGTCAAATGACAAACTAGGAGAAAACGTTTGCAATTTATATCACAGATTAAGGACTAGAAAGCCATTTTTTTCCTTTTGCTATAAAAGACATTATCAGGACAACTGGTGGAGTTGAATAAAGTCTATAAGATTAGATAATAATACTGCAACAGTGTTGATTTCCTGAATTTGATCACTATACTGAGGTTAAACAAGAGAATGTACTTGTATTTTGGGAAATACACATTGAAGAATTTAGGAGTAAATGGGCATCAGGTCTGCAACTGACTCTCAAAAGGTTAAAAAAAATATGTATAGGTGGCAAGAAATAATAACAAAGCATATGTGGTAAAATGCTAACATCTGGGGACTCCGAGTGAAGGGGGTACAGGTATACTTTATACTATTTTATAACTTGCCTGTTTTAAGCCAGAAATTATTTCAAAATAAAAAGTAAAAGAAAAAAGAATACAGGAGTTGGCTTGAAGGGACTACTACAGACCAAACTGGGACAATGAGCATCAAGAAATAAGAATAACAGCAATGTAGTATAACACATCAAATTAAAAAAAAGTCCACAGCAATACAATACATGATAAAGTGTTACAACAATACGTTCATACCCTTAACACATGAAGAGCTCTTGTAAAATCAGTAAGAAAATGAGGAATACAGTAATAGGGAAAAAAATAGGCAAATGATATTAATAGACAATTTACAAAGAAAAAGAAATAATAAGGGCCTGTAAATCTATGAAAGGATGTTCAACCTCTCTGATGATGAAATAAAGGCAAAGTAAAATAATACTGAGAGGCTGTATTGCAAATATTTTTTTAAATAACGATTACTGATTTGGATTCAGAAAAATGACTATTCTAGTGAGAGTGGAAATTGATACCACCTTTCCAGTGGAAACTGAAACAACCTTTTCAGAGAGTAATCTGGCAATGTTTATAAAACATCTTTAAAATGTTACCATACTGATCCAGTAATTTCACTAAGGAAACCATCAGGGATGCATACAAAGATGTATATACTACAATGTATATTGCAGTATAATTTATAACAGCAAAATATTAGAAATAACGCCCAACTTTGAAAAGAGAACAATAAAGAAAAACACCAAGATGTTAACAGCTTTTCCTTAAAGTACATTCTATTTTCTTCTTTATACTTTTTCTTTTTGCCAAATGTTCTTTTTTTTATAACTATAATTTTTTTTAAACATCTTTATTGGAGGACAACTGCCCCACAATGGTTTTTGTCACAGCTTACCCTTCCCCCTCCCCATATCCTTAAGTCCATTCTCTAGTAGGTCTGCGTCTTTATTCCTGTCTTGCCCCTAGGTTCTTCATGACCTTTTTTTTTTTTAGATTCCATATATATGTGTTAGCATATGGTATTTGTTTTTCTCTTTCTGACTTACTTCACTCTGTATGACAGACTCTAGGTCCATCCACCTCACTGCAGGTAACTCAATTTCGTTTCATTTTACAGCTGAGTAACATTCCATTGTATATATGTGCCACATCTTCTTTATCCATTCATCTGTTGATGGACACTTAGGTTGCTTCCATGTCCTGGCTATTGTAAACAGAGCTGCAATGAACATTTCGGTACATGACTTCTTGAATTATGGTTTTCTCAGGGTATTGCCAAATGTTCTATAATGACTATACATTACTCTGATAATCAGAAAACAAAATACTTTTTGAAAGCCACTGTTATCAATCGCAAAGGCAATCTTCATGGAGAGCAACGTGTATAGCCAGAACAGAGAACTGGAATAAACACACACTAGCTGTGTGAAACAAACACACTCAATGCAAATAAGACAAAAACAGCTCCCAGATGGAAGGCTGGATCAGGGAGAGGTAGCACAAAGGGATGGAAATTATAGGCTGTACCTGCTGTGAACTTCCCAATACCCAGGAGTTGGAGGAAGCAGCCTCTGTCCCTCTCAGGGTCTTCTACCATGGCCGCCTTCTTTTTTTGTTGTTTGTTTTGTTTTGTTTTGTTTTTTGTTTGTTTGTTTTGCGGTACACGGGCCTCTCACTGTTGTGGCCTATTCCATTGCGGAGCACAGGCTCCGGACGCGCAGGCTCAGCGGCCATGGCTCACGGGCCCAGCCGCTCCGCGGCATGTGGGATCTTCCCGGACCTGGGCACGAACCCGTGTCCCCTGCATCGGCAGGCGGACTCTCAACCACTGCGCCACCAGGGAAGCCCCATGGCCTTCTTCTTGCCCAATTTCTTTCCCATGGCCTTCTGCCCTATATGCTGCCCAACGATTCTGCCAGAACCTGCTGCCCCCTAAGTTGCCCAACCACTCAGCCAGGGCCCTCTGCCCACTGGAAGGCCCAACCATGCCCTGCCATGGCAATGACTCTGCCAGGGTGTGCTAGCCGTGTCTGCTTGCCCAACCCCTTTTACCATGGTCCTCTTCCCCTGAGGGCTACACAGCCCAGGGGTCATGGCCCTCTGCTCCTGTGAGCTGCCAAGGCCCTCCGGCCCTATGGACTAACTACTCTATGTAGCTCTGGGGTTGTGCCCAACCCCTCTCCTACCAGCTGCCACTACTAGTGTGAGCTGCCAAGACCCTCTCCCACCCAGTGCTGCTGCTATCATCCCATAGCAGAATGAAGAATATAAGGTTCTCCTATACATTCTTATTCCTCAGCAGCCTGTGATTCTCAGCCTCCGGTTAGAGATTGGCTCTGCTCACTAACCTTACCCTAATCTAGAAACAAAGCAAGCAAACTATTGCCTAAACCTGTTGTTTTTTTCCCAATTCCTCTGTGCTTTGCCCTAATCCTACAATGCCACACAGGTGTGGGCCCAGAAGGGCCCCCGTGATCATGAGTTACCACGGGTTTGTAAGGAGCCCGAAGAGATGGGCCAACACAGTACCTTCCTGGGAGTTCCAGCCTGTTCCAGTGTAGGCCTCAGTGAAAGAGTAATAAAAAATAGACCAGAATCCCCAAGACAGCCTCCTAAATCATCCAACTTCTTGGATCTTCCACATTGGGAGAGTACCAGCACCATGTCCTGGGACTGATCTAAACTAGAGCAGAAGCTCCAGCCCTCCCTGTGCAGGGAGGCCGGTCAGCCTAGAATTAAAATAAATGGTTTTTGTGATGCCATAAAATGCATTATGGAAGCAAACTATTCTGATGACTGAGAAGGCAGAAAATGAAAGGGGACTTACTGTGAGAACACACAGATGATGTCCCCTTCAGTCAGCTCATAAGGAAGCCCTCCTAGAAGAAAAAAACACATTTCAGTTCAGCAAACATTTACCAAGTGTCTACTATGTGCCATGCATGCTTCCAGCCAGGCACTGGGGGTGCAAAGAAGAATAAACAACAGGGCCTGCCCTCAAAGAACTCACAGTCTGATGCAATGACAGAAACACATAGAAGATGTAGCAGTAGTACAGAAAAAACAGTGATTAACTTTGAGTGGAAAGATCGGGGCCACCCCTAACCAAACTAATCCTCCTCACACCCAAAATCTTCTGGACAAAGCAGATAGTTTCCAGCACAAAACTTAGATTCCATAAACATATCTTGAACTCATGTGCTCTTTATCTACAAATTCAACAGCTAAGATCCAAAATCAGTTTAAATATGCAAATATTAACCCCAACTCACACAGACTAAGGATTATAAAGTCAACTGTTAAGCATTTCATAGGAAATAAATTCCCCTGCAAATGTTTCCTTCCTCATCACTAGAATGGGGATATTAGTACTTTCTTCACAGAATTTTTATAAGAATTAAATAAAACAATGTTTATAAAATGCTCAGCACAATGTCTGGTGCAATAACCTCTTTGAATAACCTGTCAAATTACTGGATGTGACACAAGTGAATACAGAGATGGTGATGTGACCATGGATAAAAGGCAGGAGCTAATTAGATGAGGAAAATAAATTCTGAGGGAAAGGGAATGGGGCGGGAGGGAGTTGGCAGTAATATGGGATAGGGGCTAAGACCATGAGTTCTAGAATCCCATAGTTCTGGCTGTTTCACTTACTAGCTATGTGGAAGGAAGTCTATTAACTTCTCTGCACCTCAGTTTCCTTAGTTGTATAAATGGGGGGACGGGGGTGATAAAAATGGTCTCTGAGGGCTTCCCTGGTGGCGCAGTGGTTGAGAGTCCGCCCGCCGATGCAGGGGACGCGGGGTCGTGCCCCGGTCCGGGAAGATCCCACATGCCGCGGAGCGGCTGGGCCCGTGAGCCATGGCCGCTGAGCCTGCGCGTCCGGAGCCTGTACTCCGCAATGGGAGAGGCCACAACAGTGAGAGGCCCGCGTACCGCAAAAAAAAAAAAAGTCTCTGAGAAACCAAGTGGCACGATTCTTAGCATAGTGAATGACAAGCAGTACCTATCATGAGCACTGACTTGGCAGAGAGAGAAAACTAGAAATGGGGGAGAGAAAAGACATGGAAAACGGATTCACAGGCAGAGAGCGGAAGGAAATAAAAGTGAGTGATGAATGTCGGGAGGACTGAAGGGCGGGAACGCTGAAATGTTAGGGAGCAGGTCAGGAGAGAATGAGGAGCCCTACGGGAGAAAGATGTGGGCCTCACCCAAGAAGATCCAGGCGCTGTCCTTGTACTCGGAGTGCCAAGACACCTTCTCCGCTACCCCCAGCTGGACCTCACGCTCATTCAGCTCGTTGATCAGCTTAACCTTAGTTAAAGGGCTGCACAGGGCGCGAAAAAGCGCACAAGTAAGCGCGGCCCGGCCTGAGGTAAAGGAGAGCAAAACTGGGGGACTAATTTTCTAGTCTCCCCGCCTCTCCCGCCCCTCAGCCCCGGCAGGCCACCTCCGGCTGCCAGTCCCCGACACCTCCCCTCAGAGGGAAGCTCTGGGGCCTTACTTCATCTCTGCAGGTTCACGCTCAGAAGCTAGGAACAGACTTCACGCTCAGAACCTAGGAACAGACTTCACGCTCAGAACCTAGGAAGCGACTTCCGGGAGAAGCCGTAAGACGCATGCGCAGCCCCAGCGCCCAGC
>NW_020172669.1:55429-85559 GCF_003031525.2 Neophocaena asiaeorientalis asiaeorientalis | reverse complement strand
CCGCGGAGCTTGCGCCGTGACGGAAGAACGCAGCCGCGCGCCCATTGGTCTCCGCGGAGCTTGCGCCGCGCCGGAAGAGCGCAGCCGCGCTGCAGGCGCGGCGCCTGCGCACTAGGTCGAGAAGCGGCTTTCCTGGTCTGGTGAACTTGTTCCCTCGGAGTTTTTCTCTGGTCCCTCCCTTCCTCTGTGAAATTGGGCGAGAGTGCGAGCATGGTCTGTTACAGGACTCCTAGCTCTTGGACGATGCCTGGCATTGATTGGGTTAGCTATAAATGTTTGCTGAATTAAGACTGAAAAAGGTGCCCGATACGGCGACTTGAGTCCCAGCCTTCGCTCCCAGGGCTAATTCCCACTCCATCCTTCACTCCAGCCGATTACTCACACGCACACCCCCATCAAATCATCCCTGTTCAGGAGTGATGGCAGAAAAGTGAAGAAGATACGTGAGGGGGTAAATCTTTTTTGTCTCTCAAATCCCAATGCATAGGCAACTGACAAGTGTGCCTCCATAGGCTGAATTGAATACCCAGATTTGTGTGAAAGCTGCTACCCCTTTTCTGTAGTCACTTTCCTACTCAAGCGGGAGGTAGAAATTCATATTGTTAAATTAATAGCTAACAGTTGAGCAGAAAATGTGTGCTAATCAATTTACATGCGTTGGCCCTCTATCCTTGTAACAACCCCGTGAAGTCTATAGATACTATTATGGTCCCCATTTTATAGAAGAAACTGAGGTTTAAAGGAGTTAAAGAGCTTGAAAGTTACTCTCTCTCTACCCATCAGGTCTGGCTGATTCATCAATCCTTACTAAGCATCTGTATTTGTCCTGTATAGAAAGCCTGTAGACAGGATTGTAAGGTTGGGTTCTCTGCCTTCAAAGAGCTATAATATCATCGAGGGGACAGGGTATATTTGCTTGATAGATTTTACTCCAGAAGTAATCAGGAACATGTAGAAGAGGTGGTGGCATATAATGTGTGAATAAACCATACTGAAGACTTGAATCCATCTTGCATATGTGGACATCAGTATCTGGTCTCAGATCATGCATGGTCTAAAAGTGAAATTTCGGAGCTGTGTAGTTCTCTGTGTAGGCCTAGCTCAGAGCCCCAGAAACTAGGCACTTCATAAAAGTACTTTGATGACGATGGTGATGATGACAACTGTACCCTCAGTGGTTCACGATGTACCCAATGTCTTGCCAAGAAGCAGAACAGAGGCTGCCCATAAATGACAGTTTCTCTTCATTCATTCTGTGTCTTTTCCCCTCCCCTACTCCAACCCAGCTATTCATTAACTTTGCAGAATTACCTTGGCAATGAAAACTAAACAGTGACAGATTGCATATGGGTTTTATCTGCTCCTAGAAACCTTAGGTTGCTTAGTTGTAGGGTTGAAGTAGTCACTGCAAAGTGGTAAACTAGCATGCAGTATTATCTGGCTGGATTCTTCAGGCAACTGTGAAATGAGAGAATTGGAGCAAATACCTGGGCCTCAGTCATCAGAGTTCAAAAAGAAGATGAAGCAAAAGAGGAGAATAAGATGAACGAAATAATAGCCACCTTGGATGGCAAACGCTGGTCCTCCTCTCAGACATTAAATTCAGAGGGTCCTCTGGATTCCCATCCCCTTTCCACTAAGACTTATGGAAATCTCTAGGCATCATCTTACCTACCAATTCCTACCAAGTGGAAGCACATCCATGGAGATGTCCCAGGTAAACTGGGAAGATTTTTAGCTCTCCCAGCTTCTACTCCTTTCTCCACCAATAACATTCATTTAGCACCCATTGTATGCAGAGCTCACTTTTAGGTTCAGTGGGTAATGCTAAGGAAACTGAAGGCAGTCGCCACATTCAAGGAAAAGCTGAACAATATGTCTAGCCAAATTCATCTCTCCACTTCCCACCACCACACCACACCCCAATGTTATCACCATTTTCCTGGTTGCCCAGGTTCAAAAACAGGGATGTCATGCGTCAGTCTTCCCTACTACTCACCCAAAAATATATATCCAGGGCTTCCCTAGTGATGCAGTGGTTGAGAGTCCGCCTGCCGATGCGGGGGACACGGGTTCGTGCCCCAGTCCGGGAAGATCCCACATGCCGCAGAGCGGCTGGGCCCGTGAGCCATGGCCGCTGACCCTGCGCGTCCGGAGGCTGTGCTCCACAACGGGAGAGGCCACAACAGTGAGAGGCCCGCGTACCGCAAAATATATATATATACATATGTATATATATACACATATATATATCCAATCACCAATTCCTAATAATTGTGCCACTGCAGTGTCTATAAAACACATCCGTCTACTCTCAGTGGTGTTTTGAGTCATTGTCACGTGCCTCCCAGCTCTTTCAGTACTCTTATAACTGCCCCAGCCTCTATTCTCCAGTCTTTTCTCCCACTGCGCCTCACCATGAAGCCTCAACTTCAGCCAGGTTCCACTTCTATCCATTCCCTCAAGGGCCCCTTTCATTATCCAATCCAGATATCTCTTCTGAGAGAGCCCCATATCCCTGGGCCACTCGCCTCTCTCTAACTGAAACCTGCCCAAGCTCCAAACTCTCATCAAGGCATCTCTCATACAGGAAACCTTTCCTGACCTTGCCAGCCTGCAGTGATGGCTCTCACTTCTGAACTCTGCAGCACTTCGCCACTCTTTTATGCTCTCCCCCCAGAAAGACTGTGAGATCCCAGAAGGTAAAGACTGCATCTTTAAGCTCTCAGCACCTCAAACCTCAAACACTTTCCTGCACACATAGCAAGCACACAATACACTTATTGGTTAATGAAACTGAAAACACAGTTATGGTTACCTTTAGGGAAACAGATGAAGGTAGGGGAAAAGAGGCTTTTATTTTCCCTTTGTCCCTTTCTATACTGTTAGAACTTTCTTACCATTATCCAGCTATCTTACCTTTATCACACTTTTTTATTGCCATGTTATGATCTTAATTTTCTTGCTTTTGTCTTTTATTCATTCAACAAATATTTATTGAGCAACTATTATATGCTAGACACTGTTCTAAGTGCTGGGGTTATAACAGTAAACAAGGCAAGTGGAATTCCTGTCCTTATGGAGTTTACATTCTTGTTGGGGAAGAAGGAAAACAGACATATAAATATACATTCAATGTTGATAAATGCTATGAAGGAAAAATAAAGCAGCATTAGGGGGCAGAGAGTGAGAGAGTATTGGTATTTTATAAAGGGTGTCAGTCAAAGACCCCCCCCCCCCGATAAAGTGACATGGAAGTGGAGATCTGCAAGCCATGGGGGTATCTGGGAGAAGACTGTTCTAGGTAGCAGGAACAGTATGTGCAAAGGTCCTGAGACAGGAGTGTGTTTGAGAAACAACAAGGAGGCCAGAGTGACTGGAGAGGAGCAGGGAAGGGAAAGAATGACAGATTTTTGTTTATTTAACAAAATCCAATTTAATACCCACCATGTACCAGACATTGTTTTAGGTACTTTACACATATTAATTCATTTACTTCTGACAACAGCTCTATGAAGGAGATACTGTAATCCCCATTTTGCCGATGAGGAAACTGAGGCACAGAGAGGTTAAGTCACTTACCCTAGGTCACACAATGGGAGAGCCAGGATAGTGTGGCTTCAAAGTCTGTACCCTTAGCCACTATGCACAGGATAAGCGGGGTTCAGGGGAGCAAATCAGGCATGGCCATGTTGGGTGGCAACTTTGGATTTTACTCAATGTGAGGTGAGAAGCCACTGAAGGATTTTAGTCTGACTTACATTTTAGCAGGATCACTTTGGCCACAGATTGGAGGTGGCCAGGGGCGGGGAAGTGGGAGGGGGAATGCCTAAGGTAGAAGCAGGAAGACTAGTTAGGAAGCTCTGCAATAATTCAGGGAAAAGATGTTGGTGGTTTATCTCAGGGTGACAGCAAAGGAGGTGGTATTCCATGCTGGTATCTTTTTAAGCTAAAAAATATATTTAAAAAAATAAATAAGAACACGTCTAACACCAACATAAAGTCATATCCTGTGTTTGCGAGTGTTTAGGTGCTGGGCTAGATGCTGGGGATACTACAGTGAACAAGACCACAAGACACCAGCTCACAATGTTGCCAGACAATTACATATGTGAATAAATATAACACAAAAGGATGAGTGTCAAAATGAAGACACGAGTGAAATGCTATTGGAACTAGATAAGGAATCAGTTAATTCTGATTGCTTGGGGTCAGAGGGAGCTGGGGATGGAAAGCAGATTGTCATGTAAAGATACAGAAAGGCAGGTAACAGTTGAGCTGGACCTTGAAGGCAATCACCATGCAGGTGGAAGATAGGGGATGGGTGCCATGCAGAAAGAGCGTTTCAAGCAGAGGAACCAGCAGAAGAAGAACCACCAAAGGCAAAAGCATCAAAGTGCATGGTGTACTTACAATGCCAAGACATGGAAGCAACCTAAGGGTCCATCAACAAATGAATGGATAAAGAAGATGTGGTATACACACACACACACACACACACACACACACACACACAATGGAATACTATTCAGCCATTAAAAGAATGAAATAATTCCAAGTGCAGCAATATGGATGGACCTAGAGATTTTCATACTAAGGGAAGTAATCCAGAAAGAGAAAGACAAATATTATATAGGTAAACAACAAGGACCTACTGTATAGCACAGGGAACTATATTCAATATCTTGTAATAAGCTATAATGGAAAAGAATCTGAAAAAGAATATATATATATATATATTTATATCACTAACTTTGCTGTACACCTGAAACTAACACAACACTGTAAATTAACTATACTTCAATTTTTTTAAAGTGTATAGTGTGACCAGGGGATGGAATGGGGGGCAGGACATCCTATGAAGATGGAAGAGTTCAGGCCATTTTGTGAAGGGCCTTGTAGATGAAGCCAAGAAAGTCAGATTCTGCATGGACATATATACACTACCAAATGTAAAATAGCTAGCTAGTGGAAAGCAGCCATATAGCCCAGGGAGATCAGCTCGGTGATTTGTGTCCACCTAGAGGGGTGGGATAGGGAGGGTGGGAGGGAGACACAAGAGAGAGGAGTTATGGGGATATATGTATACGTATAGCTGATTCACTTTGTTATACAGCAGAAACTAACACACCATTGTAAAGCAATTGTACTCCAATAAAGATGTTTTTTAAAAAGTCAGATTCCAGCCTGTAGGCAATGAGAGGTGATCATATGGCTCAGTCATTCAGTCATTCAGCCAACCAACAAGGCAGCTGCTTTTGTTGAGGACCTGCTATACGCAGATACTGCATTAGGCACTGAGAATACAAAGGTGAACATGCTCAGTCTCAAGGGAAAACATATATGTGGGGGGAAAAAATACAATCCTGGCATTCTCCCTTAACCCTGGGAATGAAATTGTCAATTTTATTTTCGATCACCTTGGAACCACTATGGAGAATAGACTGAAGGTGCACGAGTTCTTATGTTGGGAGAGCAGTTGGCTGTGATGGGCAGGACCAAAGTCAACAGACTTCAGTGGCACAATATGTTGATTGAAGTAAATGTGGATGGTGAGGAAACATCTAGGGATGACGCTTAGGTTTCTGGTTCAAGACTAGCTGGGTAATGACATTCTGCCGAGGCAAGAAAGGCAGAGAGGAAGACTGGTTTGGGAGAAAGATTATGAATTCATTGGTAAACTGTTGAGTCAAAGTGCCTGAGGAGCCAACAAAGGAGATGAGGAGGAGGATGACAGGTGAAGATGAAGCAGCAGGAGAAAGTAGGATTCAAGAAGAGTGAAAGGTGATCAGCATTGTCAGACACTACAGAAAAGGTCTCTTGGTAGAAGCACCTTTAATTTTTCAGTGTTTTCATCCACTTATTTCAGTTGATCCAAAAACAATGTCACCATCAGGAAGGCTGACTCAAGAGGACCCATAAATCTAAGCAGCATGCCATCCTGTACTTACCTGCTCCCACACTGGAGACTTAGGGGCAATGCTGCTTGATGGAAGCAAAACAGAAGCCTAAAACAATGGATGCAGGCCACCCTTTACTTGAGTTAAAGAAAGCTGTTTAAATGTATTTGTTTCAAAGATCTGGTCCTGATTTGTAGGTTTCCTGGAGGACTAAAGGGAATAAGAAATGATACATTGTGTTAACAGAGGATCTTATCATCTCTTCCTGGGATATTAACTTGAATCCATGCGTGGGCTTCAGGGAGTCTATGAAGACCCTGAATTTGTTTGTATGATGTGTATGTACATGAACATGTGCATTTTTTAGAGGGAGGTCCACAGCTTCCATCAGATTTTTAAAGGGTTCTATGATTCAAAAACAACAGCTAGGAGAGAGTATGAAGAAAAGGGAACCCTCCTACACTGGTGGGTGGGAATGTAAATTGGTGCAGTCACTCTGGAGAACAGTATGGAAGTTCCTTAAAAAGCTAAAAACAGAGTTACCATATGATCCTGCAATCCCACTCCTGGGCATGTACATCCGGAGAAAACCGTAATTCAAAAAGATACATGCACCCCAATGTCCACTGCAGCACTGTTTACAATAGCCAAGACATGGAAGCAACCTAAATTTCCATCGACAGATGAATGGATAAAGAAGATGTGGTACATACATACAATGAAATACTACTCAACCATGAAAAAAGAATGAAATAATGCCGTTTGTAGCAACATGGATGGACCTAGAGATTATTATACTAAGTGAAGTAAGTCAGACAGAGAAAGACAAATATCATGTATCACTTATGTGTGGAATCTAAAAAATGATACAAATGAACTTATTTACAAAACAGAAATAGACTCACAGACATAGAAAACAAATTTACCTTTACCAAAGGGGATAGGTGGGTGGGGAGATAAATTAGGAGTTTTGGATTAACATATACACACTGCTATATACAAAATAGGTAAACAACAAGAACCTACTGTATGGCACAGGGAACTGTACTCGATATTTTGTAATAACTTAGGAAAGAATCTGAAAAAGATTATATATATGTATAAATATATGTATGTATGTATAACTGAATCACTGTGCTGTACAATTGAAACTAACACAACATTGTAAATCAACTATACTTCAGTTTTTTAAAATTACCACAATAACAGCTAAGGATAACTGCCTTAGATAAGCACCTTTGATTATCTGTGAATACCGTCATCCACAGATAATTGAGAGCAGTCTGCAAAGCTTAGCAAGAAGGTGTTGCAGGAGAACTGGCATGAGTTATGTGAGTCAGGTATTGGTGAACTGGAAGCACAACTGCACCCCTATGGGCTCCCCGCCAGGCTCAGCACAACTGTTGGCCCCTGGCAATCTGATGCTTTAGGTAGAATCCCAAGTAACTGGACGGAGAATCCCAAACTCTTGAGGAGCAAGAGGCCAAGTTGCTTCCAGGGGTGAGTTTGCCTTCTAGAAGACACACAACAGATGTCCTTTTACCACCTGGCTGTCATTTTCCCCTTCCTCCACTGCCCAGAGCAGCAGCTTTCTACACGTCAAGCACCACAAATTTCAGAAGCAGCCAAGATTTCTGATAAGCTGACTTTGAAAGCAGAATCCAGTTCCAGAGAAGAAAGTGAGAGAGTAAAGAAGAAATTGCTGGGGGAGTAAATGGCTCTGATCCAAGAGGAGCCTCCTGTAATCACAAATCACATTTACTCTAAATCCATGATGTTAAATCCCCATTGGCATGCAGGCCTATGGAGTGTGTGTGCTGAACTGAACTGAATGGGACAATCATACCAGATGGGGTGAGGAACAGAACTGGGCTTTGAGGGCTGACAGGAGCCTGCCTACTCAAGTCAATCTCCAACCCAATGACTAGTGCTCTACTCCCTATTCTCCAAAATGTTCCCTGCATGATCAGCTTTTACTGTCCTCATTTTCACTATTTGAGCCAGACTTTTTCTGGGGTGTTCTGTTGCTGAGCCGTATCACAGAATGACATACAGAGACCAAGGTGAAGAAGCTAGTTAGCAGGAATGATCCAGAAACACTGATCCAGAGAGTAGGAGACAGTCTGCAGATTAGGGAAAGGAGCGGGTGGGCCACAGGGCAGAGAAGCCAGATCACTGAGACACATCACTGAAAAGACTAGATCACATGGGCGATCAGAGAGACAAGCTGAGGGGCAAGCAAAGCCCTCAGAAAAGAAGCACAGGACGGGCCTGTCTTGGCTCAAGCCACAATGACATTGCATGTAGGCTGGCAGCATTCTTCCTGTATGTGGTGAGGGCTAGCATCCTTCATGAGGCTGGGCACAGGTTTTCAAAGCCTTCAGATGATGCCACATAGCTTTCACCCTTTCTCTGGTCAGCAATTTACATTTCTGTATTAACGTTACAATTCTGAAGAGACCAGCTGACAGAGTTAGAAGAATATAGACTCTGAGGCTTGGCAGACCTGGGTTCAAACCCCAGTTCCACCCCTTGCTAGCTGTGGAACCCTGAGCAGTTTAATTAGCTTCAATGAACTTCCATGTGCGTTGGTGATAATATCATCTCACGCAGATATTGTGAGGAATAAATGAGATCACACATGTAAAGCGTGTGTGATAAAATGTAGGTATTACTAATATTAACAATAATCTTCTCAGATTCTACATACCCCCAGGCATTGTTACAATCCCCCACCCCTTCTACAGCCCCCAAATCTTACCCCCAGATCTTCCTCAGGAAACAGTTGGAAATGGCTGTCTGAGAATGTGTGTGTGCATTTCTGTATAGCCCGAAAAAGGCCTTTGCAAACTAGTGCCTGAGTTGGAACAGGAAGGGGGAGTTTTGAGGTTTTTTCTTTTGAAATTACATGAATACATCCTCACTGTGAGAATATATAACAAGTAAGAAGTATTCAAAGTAAATCATGATGGTCTCTCTTCACCCCCCATCAATCCCACTGCCCACCTCACAGCTATTCAGTCACTGTTAACAATCTCCTCTCTATACATTTAGCTGAGGTTTGGGGTTTTACTTTCATAAGTGGGTTCAGACTCTACATATTGACGTGTGACTTGATTTATCGACCAACAACATGTCTTGGAGGTCTCTCTGTGTCAGGACATATAAACCCATCCCATTCTTTTCACACCACTGCATAATATTTCACAGTAATGGATGTACCAGTCTACTCATTCAGGAAGAGATATTAAAGTCCTGGGCAAGATGCAGCTAAACCATCACCGGCAGATGGCTGGTCTAGGCACCATGAGAAATCAGGTGTAACTTGTCTTGAATATCTTCCTAGAGCTCCTCTCCCATGAGCCTGGCTCCAAAGCCAGGCTCTGTTGAAGCCTGGCATCTCCTGCACTCCCATTCCAGCTGAAACCTGTGGCCCTTTGTCCCGTTCCCTAGGGGTGGATGAAGCGCCCTGTTGCATCCTTGGTGACAGCTCACTGTGACCAGCCTTTAATGCATTCGTTATAGGATAGTTTGACTGGAGAATAAGCCCTTTCATTCTTCCCTTTCTCAACCCTAGCTTGTTTGCCTTGTCAATGCTCCACACTGGAGACTCAGAGTCCTCAGTCTGCTCCAGGACTGTAAGGACCAGCAACCAACCTCCCAGGAAGGAGCCATGTTCTCTGTGGCTATGATCTAGGACACACAGCTGAGACCAGGTGGTGGTGTGGGAAAGGGGGTAGAAAATACCAAGGGAAACACAGAGATGGGGGTAGCTAAGAATGAAGGGAGAGAGCTAAGGGAGACTCTTGGAGGCCCATCAAAAACAGATTGTGTAGGGAGTGAAAGACAATTCAGTGGGAATAATGATGTTTTGCACCACTGCAGAATCTCCTTCTAAGGCCCTCCTGACAGGTGGGCATTCATCGTTTACTTGCATACTTCCAATGACAGAGAGCTCACTATTTTCCAAGGATGCCTAAATTAGTTTGAATCAGCGTGTGGGTTCCTGAGACAGAAAACAGGAAAGTGTTAACGGCTAAAAGAAAACAAACAACTGTCTAGGATATGAGCAAAGGAAAAGTAGACTGAGAAGAGCATCTGTTGGGGATGGAGGGAAAAGAGACCTGCGCAGCAGAGAATACTGGTGCAATAGGCAGAATAATGGTCCCCACACCACCAAACATGTGCACATCCTAATCCCCAGAACCTATGAGTATTTTACCTTACATGACAAAAGGCACTTTGCAGATGTGATTAAGGATCTTAATATGGGGAGGATATCATGGATATCCGGGTAGACTCAGAGTAATCACAGGGCCCTTTAAAAGAGGGAGGCAGAAGGGTAAGAGTCAGAGGAGGAGATGTGATTATGGAAGCAGAGGTCTGAGTGATGTGCCATGAGCCAAGGAATGTGCTCAGCTTCTAAAAGCTGAAAAAGACAAGGAAATTATTCCCCGCTAGAGGCTCCCGAAGGAATGCAGCCCTACCAACACCTTGATTTGAGCCTGTGGGACCAGTTTGGGACTTCTGATCTTGAGAACTAAGATAATAAATTTGTGTGGTTTAAGCCGCTGTGTTTGTGGTAGTTTGTTACAGCAGCAAAATGAAACTAATACAACCAAGCACCTGACAGTAGGAGAGAGGAAAGGACAACTTTACCATGCCTACAGATCACCTGGATATCTTGTTCAAATGCAGACTCTGCATCAGTAAGTCTTGGGCAGGGCCTGAGATTTGCATTTCTACCAAGCTGTCAGGTCATACCAATGTTCCTGATCTGATACACCCTTTGATTAACAAGAGGATAGAAGAAGATCAAGAAAAATACCTGTGTAACATTTTACTGTTCATAAAGCCTTTTTGCATCCATCATATCTCATTTTTATCATACCCACGACACTGAGAGGTAGGTATTATTGTCCCCATGTCACACATGAGGAAGCCAAAGCCAAATCAGAGAGGTGAAGTCATTTGTCCACACAAAAGCACAGAAATAGCGTCAGGCTGGCCCCCAGGTGCCCTGACTCCAGAGCCTGTGCTTCTGCCATTTGGCAGTGGTTCCCACCCCTGGCTGAATATTAGAATCACCTGCAGACCTTTTAAAACTCCAGATGCAGAGGTCAAATCCCAGACTAATGACATCAGAATCCCTTGGTGTGTGACCCAAACATCACTAGTTTTGGAATCAACAAGTGATTCCACTGCACAGCGAAGGCTAAGAACTGTTTCACTAGAGCATTTCACTAGAGCAGCACCAGCATCAGCATCACCTGGGAGCTTGTTAGAAATGCAGATTCTTGGGCCCACCCCAGAACTAACACATTCAAAACTCTGGAGGTGAGGCTCAAGAATCTGGGTGTTAACCAGCCCTCCAGGGGATTCTGATGCACTCTTGAGTTTTAGCATGGGTTTGAAAAGGGCCACCTTGACTCCACGCATGGAGTCAAGGGCTGGGGAAACAAACGCACACATTAGATGCAGGTATAAAATTAGGCCAGGTGCTAAGTGACTGAAACTAGCCTCCTAATGGATGTACCAAAGAATAAAAACAGTTCTCAGGTTGGCAACCAGAATACCAAGTCCCCACGCCACAACCTTTCTGATCCTTTGTAAGAGAGACATCTGCCAAAGGCCCTCTCAGACTGTCAAAACATCCTGGAATATAATATTTGCTTCCAACTCTGCACCTTGCTCTTCACTCCCTCACTTAAAACACTAACCTTTCCCATTTGTGCTCTGACCTGAACTGAGTAAACAAGCTTCTCACCACTCTTCTCCCCACCCCTCTCTTCTTGGTATCCAAGATGAGAGTAGCAGGCAAAAGGTTAGTTCTAATGTACCTGAGCAAATGGATATACAATCTAAAATAGCAGTGAGCTACACAGCCGCCCTCCCTGGGCCCATCTCACCTGCCTCAGCAACACTGCCGCCCTTTGGCCTAACTCTATCCCAGGAAAATGGAAAATTCCACAACCAAACATTAGAGTAGATACTTTCCAGAATGGAGCTCACCTCCCCTTCTCCTGTCCCAGAGATACCTCAAGTCTACAGGATCAAGAAAAACAAGGCTAATATGATCCTGCAATCACACTCCTGGGCATATATTCAGAGAAAACTCTAATTCGAAAAGATACATGGACCCCAATGTTCACTGCAGCACCATTTACAATAGCCAGGACATGGAAGCAACTTAAATGTCCATCGACACATGAATGGATAAAGAAGCTGTGGTACATACATACAATGGAATATTACTCAGCCATAAAAAAGAATGAAATAATGCCATTTGCAACAACATGGATGGACCTAGGGATTATCACACTAAGTGAAGTAAGTCAGAAAGAGAAAGACAAATACCATATGATATCACTTATATGTGGAATCTAAAATATGACACAAATGAACTTATCTACAAAACAGAAACAGACTCACAGACATAAAGAACAGACTTGTGGTTGCTAAGGGGGAGGGAAGGTGGGGAAGGGAGGGATTGGGAGTTTGGGATTAGCAGGTGCAAACTATTATGTATAGGATGCATAAACAAGGTCCTACCATACAGCATAGGGAAATATATTCAATACCCTGCAATAAACCATAATGGAAAAGAATGTGAAAAAGAACATGTATATATGTATAACTGAGTCAATTTGCTGTACTGTAGAAATTAACACAACATTGTAAATCAACTATACTTCAATAAAGTAATTTTTTTAAAAAAAAGAAAGGCAAAGCTACAGGATCGAGAAAGTAGAATGCAGGGAATTTCCTGGTGGTACAGTGGTTAGGACTTCACACTTCCACTGCAGGGGGCATGGGTTCAATCCCTGGTCAGGGATCCTGCATGCCTCACGGTGTGGCCTAAAATTAAAAAAGAAAGAAAGAAAGAAAGAAAGTACAAGACTGGCAGCCACAACTCATGACCAGAGACATGGTCCAACATAATGCAGAAAAAGTTCTCAGTGAGTATACCCAATAGACAGCAGCTCTCGACAGGGAGTAGGCTCTATTCTAAACTGAATGACAGCTAGTAACAATTCTGTTTTGCTTTTCCTGCCCTTCTGAATCCTCAATTAATCAAGTTCTGAGGGATGAGAAATAGGGAACCAGCACACCCTATTTGAAAGAATTAGAATCTGAGGTGTTAGGAAACAACAGGTATAGCTGATTCACTTTGTTACAAAGCAGAAACTAACACACCATTGTAAAGCAATTATACTCCAATAAAGATGTAAAAAAAAAATATATATATATATATATATATACATACACTACCAAATGTAAAATAGATAGCTAGTGGGAAGCAGCCGCATAGCACAGGGAGATCAGCTCGGTGCTTTGTGACCACCTAGAGGGGTGGGATAGGGAGGGTGGGAGGGAGGGAGACACAAGAGGGAAGAGATATGGGGATAGATGTATATGTATAGCTGATTCACTTTGTTATAAAGCAGAAACTAACACACCATTGTAAAGCAATTATACTCCAATAAAGATGTTAAAAAGAAAAAAAAAGAAAGAGCCTAAGCGTGTAGTAACTCCCCTGAAAGTATGCTGGACCCTAAAATGGCTTGTCTGCCCCACTTCCCACTTCAACTGATTATGATCATCTTGCTTGATTAAAAGCAGACATAATAGTAACTGAGGATTTGTTATTAAGCAAATGCTTAATTAAACTGAGATTAGTTGTTAAGCTAGAACTTGAGGCTTAGGAAGAAAAGAAGTGGACATCTAAGATCAAGCTATGGAGAAAGAAAAAGTGTGATTAGAATCAATTATATATTCTGCCAGACGGAAGACCTGATGAATGTCCGAGTCTCTCTAAACAAAGTCCTTGAAACATCAGTGAAGGGAGAGAGCCTGGCGAGACAACGGGCAGCAGGTACTTGGGAGTTGTCTAGTAACTTGGTGGTGGGAGGAGGGACTAGCTCAGGACCCAGGGAGACATCTGCGCTGGGATTGCTGCCTTCAGAGAGTTGGAGAGGCAAGAGGCTGAGGACTGAAAACGAGACGGGGAGTGATTCTCAGTGACCAGCAGTATCCCAAAGAAAGGAAGCTGCCGGCCTGGACTGCCAGCGATGGCCGGCACTACGTTGCAGCTCTGAACCCACCGCTCTGCCTCCCCACCGTGAGAATTTGAGCTGGAGAGCCAGCATGCCCTGGTAAGTGGAAATACTGCCACTTCAAGACATGGAGTCATCTTTCTCATTTGGAGTGATCCTTGCTATCCTGGCCTCCCTCATTATTGCTGCTAATGCCCTAGTGGTCATGGCTGTGCTGTCGTTGATCCACAAGAATGATGGTGTCGGTCTCAGCTTCACCTTGAATTTGGCTGTGGCTGACACCTCGCTTGGCCTGGCCATCTCTGGCCTAGTCACAGACCAGCTCTCCAGCACGGCTCGGCCCACACAGAAGACCCTGTGCAGCCTTCGGATGGCATTTGTCACTTCTTCTGCAGCTGCCTCTGTCCTCACGGTCATGCTGATTGCCTTTGACAGGTACCTTGCCATCAAGCAGCCCCTCCGCTATTACCAGATCATGAATGGGCTCATGGCCAGGGCCTGCATTGCCGGGCTGTGGTTGGTGTCTTACCTCATTGGCTTCCTCCCACTCGGGGTCCGCGTATTCCAGCAGACCACCTACAAGGGGCCCTGCAGCTTCTTCGCTGTGTTTCACCCGCGCTTCGTGCTGACCCTCTCCTGCGTTGGCTTCTTCCCAGCCCTGCTCCTCTTTGTCTTCTTCTACTGTGACATGCTCAAGATTGCTTCCATGCACAGCCAGCAGATCCGCAAGACGGAGCATGCGGGAGCCCCGGCCGGGGCTCACCGGCCCCCACGGACCCCCAGTGACTTCAAGGCTGTCCGCACTGTGGCCGTTCTCATTGGCAGCTTCACTCTGTCCTGGACCCCGTTCCTCATCACTAGCATTGTGCAGGTGGCCTGCCAGGAGTGCCACCTCTACCCAGTGCTGGAACGGTACCTGTGGCTGCTTGGTGTGGGCAACTCCCTGCTCAACCCACTCATCTATGCCTATTGGCAGAAGGAGATACGGCAACAGTTCTCCCAGATGGCCCTGGGAATGAAGAAGGGGCTCGCCGCATTCCTCCTCCTTCTCTCAGCCAGGGATGGTGGCCCACAGGGGCCCAGGGAAAGTGCCCGTCACATCACCACCATCTCCCACTCAGAGCTTGACGGCTAAGATGGTAAGGGCAGACAAGTTTCAAAGTGCCCCCTCTCTCCCTTCTCAGAGCCCCAGCTAGGAGACCAGGTGGAGCTAGGGAAAAGAGAGCACTTGCTTCCAGCAACTGACCACCCCCTGCACCTCCTTACCTCAGACTGAGAGGTAACTAAGGCAGGGTGCTGACTTCCCTCTATAATCAGCTTCCCCATTTGCAAATCTCCATTCCTCCCTGCCCTTCTTTTGCAATGAGTCTGTTTCTCCTGTAGAGGTATACTGACTTAAAGCAAGAAGTGTACTACTGGAAAGATGCTTAAACTCAAATCTTATTTTTGAATACACTAGAGCAGCACTGTCTAATAGAAGTCTAATGCAAGCCACCTATGTAATCTTAAATGTTCTAGTAGTCATGTTAAAAAGGTAAAAAAAAAAAAGAAGCAGGCGAAAATAATGTTTCATTTAACTCAATATATCTAAAACATTAATTCAACATGCAATCAGTATAAAAGATCATTACCCTATGTTTTTCATGCTAAATCTTTGAAGTCTGGTGTATATTTTACCCTTATAGAATACCTCAATTCAAACTAGCCATGTGCCAATGCTCAAGAGCTACACGTGGCCAGTGGCTATCATATTAGAAAGCACAGCACTAGAGAAATGAGGTTCTGTTCTTTTTAACTGTGTACTACAGTGATTGCTTTGGTGAAATGAGGGGTCCTGCCCTCCCTGATGTAAATCAGACATTTTATGTAGTGAGGTTGTATGAATGTAGGAACCTGAATTAGATACTAAAGCTTGTCTTTTTCCACACTTCACGGTGTTCAAAACAGTGTTTCTTTGGCGAATCACCTGTCTTGTGATTATTTCTGCTGCTACCCCTCCAACCCACCACCTTCCTAACTCTGTGGTGCCCCTTCCCCTCAGTTGGCCTCTTATGTCACTTGTAGCTACTTGCTGATGACGATGCCAAACCACAGATTCTGAGACATTGAAAGGAAAGAAAGGGAAAAGAGGGGTAGGTACCAAAAAAGGCACTGCCAAGCCCTCCACACTGGACCCACTTTGCTCCTCAGAGATTGACCTTCTTCCATTTACTCCCAAATTTGCATTTTCCTAAGAAACTCAGTTGCATAAGAGGATGTCTCCAAAATGGCCCAGGAGACCAGCCTTATCCTGCTTTCTTGCAGGTACAGAAAATGACTGTTGGCAACTGGGAATTATACTCAGGCTCCCCCTGGGCAACCCTGGCAGCAGAAACTACAAGAATAGAGTGGGGAAGAAACCCAGGAACCACACTCAGCCTTCCTGAGCTTTCCTGTAACCCTTTCCACAACCTCCTGGTCTCCACAGTACATTCCTAGAGAGTTTGTCTCTTAAGGTCCTCAACTAGATTATCTCCCCAGAAAGCTGCTGAGTGGACAACAAAAAAGGGCAGAAGAAACCAAAACAGTATGAATTGATTTGTCTGGGATTTGGTACCAAACACAAACACAAATAGTAACTGGGTCTGGGGACAAAATTGAAAGCAGGCTCAAATCAATGCCCTCCTTACTGGTGGTTCAAAGCTTAATTTCCTGGCCTTGCTGCAAAGGACTGATCTTCCCAAGGTAACACAAGCAAAGTGGAATGGAAGCTAGTTACAGGAGAAAGGCAGGAGCTGAGGGGAGGCCAGCTGATTGTTGTGTTATGAGGTTCAGTCTAAAAAACCCTGCTATTCCTGGGAGTCAGCGTGCGCAGTGGGAAAATCACAGGCTTTGAAGTCCAACAGAGCAGTGTTCAAATTATGATTCAGTCATTCAAATTCTCAAGGCCACAGTTTCCTCATTTGTAAAATTGGGATGATAATGCCTACCTTATTTGGCTATAGTGACGATTAATTCAGACAATGCATATGAAAATGCCTAGTACACCACAGCACATTGTTAGTACTCAGAAAATGTTCTCTTCCTCTTCCTTAAAAAACCTAAAGAATAAAACATTCAGCTGACCAATTTAAGGGAATCCGTCACATCTGCAGACATTAGGAAAAATGAGTGATGAGAGGTGACTCAGGCTGGAAAAGACAAACATAAATCTAATACTTTAGCAGGATCAAGACAGAGCAGATATAAACAAGGCACTGTTACCATATTCTTGGGTTTAAGAGTAACCACAATTAAGAACACTGTGTTTAATAAGCCACCAAGAGCAGAGATACAGAATGCTATGCTAAAGAGTCTAATGGCTTTCTTTGACGCAGGCTCCTGTACAGATAAGGGAAGGCACTGGAGTGGAGACATTTAGATTTCATTCACACATCAAATGTTGTCTCCTGATGGACTTGCAGAGAAGCCAGATCCTGTTCAGCAATTTGATCAAAATAGCCAAAAAGATATTAAGGCCTTGTAAGACAGAATGTAGATCAATTGGTCCCATCTATAATTTCCATGAAAAGCTTATTGTGAATCCGTTAAAAAACATTGTGACATGACTAAGTTTTATACTAATTCCTTGGCTAGCTAATGTTATGTACAGCATACCTCCATTTCAGAGGGCTACCCTCAAGAACAGTACACACAGCCCTCTGGACAGGGTCATTTTGAGTGGTTTCACAAATGTTAGAGGCAGGTTGCCCTGATCCACCAACACTCTCCTGCTTGTCCACATGACCAAAAAGCCCATCTCTGAGAGTTGGCCAGCCAGAGTTAGCCTTGGGATATCTTCTTCCTATATGGTGAAGTGTTTACTGGTTCACATGGGAAATGAACTTGTGACTCACTTGCTCAGTCACTGGCCAAACTAAACAGAGACCAGTGAAAACAGCAGGCTCAAGAGATACTTCAAGGACACACAGAACAAGAGGAAACATGGTGTTGACAGCTGGGCAATGAGAACAGCAATGGGCCCAAGGCCAGACCCAACCCCTTGCTGCCATCAGCCACTCACTTATTTTGTGACTCCTTCAGTACCTTCCATGTCATCCTTCAAATGGCTGACTGGTCTGGAATCTTCTCCTTTTAATTAATAAATCTTCATTTGTTATTTCTTGCAATCATATAAACTCAATGATGGTACCTACAAGTGTCAGCTGGCATTCATTCATTCATCTGTCCATCCATCTACCTACCCCACAAGCATTTACTGAGGGCTAGGTGCTAAAACTACTCCAGCTTTCCTGGATTTCTTTTAGAGCTATATATTGATGTATACATGATGTTCATTATGTTTTTTTCTGATTATAAAAGCAACTTTTTTCATTTTAGAAGTTTTTGAATATACAGAAAATCATAAAGTTACCCGTAATTATACCACCCAGAGATGATCACTGTTATTTTCCTTCATCTGTTTTCTTCACTTAATATTATATTGTGCTATTTTCCTATGTCATTAAGCTTTCTTCAAAAACATGAGTTCTAAGGGTTGCATGTTTTTCAACATGAGTATATAATATTTTAACCATTTTTCTATAGTTGTACGTTTATGTTATTTCCAATTTCTCACTGTTATAATACCACTGTAAATACCCTTGTATATAAATCTTTGACATGTCTGTTTAATCCCCTAAGATAAAATTCTCCAAAGTAGTATTACTAGGTCAAGGAGCATTAAACACTTATAAGAATTTTGATTCATACTTTTGCTGGCCTTTCTTGAACGGTAATGTTTCCCTAGGATATTTGCTATGAGAAGTCACAAGTGAGCCATAAATGAGCAGACCACAGTGATATGAATATCTCAAAGAAATAAAAGTGCATGGCTTCCTGAAAGCATAAACCATACCAAGGGGGCTGACCAGTTTTTTTTTTAACAAAAGGAACCTGTTGCTGTGCCCTACTGCTAGAGTTAATCTGCAAATCCAGAATTCTGGACTCACGGGACACAGCAGTCTAACAACACCCCTCACAGGACAACTGCGTCATTGATACAGCATCGTGTGATATACAGATACCAATTTCAGTGTGTTTTCACTCTTAAAATCTTCTGATAGTGGCTTTGTGCAATACCATAAAATGCTAAATAGGCACGAGAATATGAAAATATGATCACATGGAGCCAGGAGCCAGGTCTTGATGCAGATGAAGCCTCGAAGCCATGGTCTCGCAGCCTTGCTGACCAGGAAATATGTGCTCCACCTAATGGATCCACTGTGGCAGGGTGAAGTGTGGGAGAGCTTAACATGCTACTAGCCAGCCATATGTTCACTGGATTTACAAGCTGTTGGGACCATAAGCAGCCACTGAGCTCAAAGAGCCCTCTCATGAGGAGTCCTAGAAACAACTAATGCAGCTGCTAAGGGTCTCAGAGTCTGTTTTAATGCACAAAGCAGCTCCTGTTTCTTTCAAAATGCCTTCTACACAATGGCGCGGGCAGAATTCATTTGCTCCAAAGCTCCAGAGGGACTAAAATCAGACCAAGAACCTGGGGGCTGGGGGGTTCTCTAATTTTTTAGGTTTCTTTTCATTTGGTGGATGTTACCCAATAGTTCCATGATTGAATTATCTTTCCCATTTAATATAATAAATCCATATTGGTTCCAGTTCTATCTCAACTGAGTTGACATTATGGCACTAAAAAGATGATGAACATGCTGAGATAACAGTCATTGGCCCAGTAAAATGCCATGCTGTCTTACAAAACTGTTCATTGTGCTTTTACCACTCATAATAGTTTTGCGGATTTGCCCACTGAGCCATCCGACAAATACTAAAGCACATCCTATGGAAGAGCAAACTGATGTCATCTCAGTCATCTCTGTCATCTCAGAGGTGGTTTAAAAAGTAAGAAAACTGAACCAAGAAATTAGAGCTGAATGGCTGTGAGGTTATTTCAAATGTGGAAAACGGGCTCATGATCCAAAATTCCAACTACCACTTTAAGATTACCAGGTCCCTTAGTAATCTTATGCAATGATGTGTTAAATTGTTTTTCTTATTTGCTAAATAAACGGGAGAGCCAAGGATGCATGAAGAGTGTTTATAATGAGTTAGGCACAGCCCCTAATACAACTGAATTCTGATGCTGATCTGAGACACTGGATAGAGAGAAGAGATATCCTTTACTGAAACCTCAGGAATTAAGATTAATGTGAGTGGCCATGCTAACTGAGAAGATATGAAGATCAAAAATATTATCCCTTAAGGGATATGTTTTAGTGAATAGAAAAGAAGTATTTATAATCAGGTTCTTAGAAGTTTAATCATTCCTCCCATAAATTTATAAGCCTAACAGCAGACTTCTTTGCATGGGAGGAAAGAGGGTGAGAAGTCTAGTCCCATGTTCAAATTACTCAATTTGAAATTAGTGAGATCTGGGACTTCCCTGGCAGTCCAGTGGTTAAGACTTCACCTTCCAATGCAGGGGGTGCGGGTCAGGGAGCTAAGATCCCACACGCCTCGGGGCCAAAAACCAAAACATAAAACAGAAGCAATATTGTAACAAATTCAATAAAGACTTTAAAAAAAAGAAATCAGTGACATCTATTCTTCAATAAATAGCATTACATACAACAAGAACAAACTCCTGTGTGTATGGTATGCTCACTTAGACTGGGGAGGAAGAGGGGGCTAGTGAGGAAGGAGCTCATGGAGAAGAAAAGCCAACAAAGGAAACATAAGGAAGCAGTAGAAAGTGGAGAATAAGAAGAAAATGATATATTTGCAGTCACAGGTCTCCAGGAAAGTAATTTAAATCTAGTCTTACAGTTAAGTGTCAAAGAGTGATCAACCACAACGACCATTGACCTTCTTTCTCCCAGGGTGCTATAAAGACAGGGGAACTAATGAAATCAGTATTTTTTACTGCTTACCTGCCATAAACTTTAAGTGACCCTGGACAAGGCTAAGTCAGTACACCTCTAGCATGGTGATTATAAGCATGGGCTCATGACCCAGATGGCCTGGGTTAGAATCCTGGCTCTGCCATTTCCTAGGAATGAAGTTTTTACCTTTCTGTGCCTCAGTTCCTCACCTGAAAAATAAGAATAGTACCTATCTCATAGGGTCGTTGAAAGGATGTAAACAGTTTTATAAACATAATACACTTAAAACAGTATCTGGCACATAAAAGCTTTATAAGCCACTTTGGAAGATAGTTTAGCAGTTTCTTACAAAACTAAACATATGCTTACCATACAATCCAGCAATTGCACTCCTTGGTATTTAACCAAATGAGCTGAAAACTTGTGTCCACATAAACGCCTGCAAATGAATATTTATAACAGCTTTATTCATAACTGCCAAAACTTGGAAGCAACCAAGACGTCCTTCCGTAGGTGAATGGATAAATATACTGTGGTACATTCAGAAAGAAAAAAGAGAAAATGAGCTATAAAGCCATGAAAAGACATGGAGGAACCTTAAGTATATATTACTAAGTGATATATACTTATATATAGTATAGCCCATATAAGCCTAAGAAGGTTACATACTGTTTGATTCCAACTATATGACACTCTGGAAAAAGCAAAACCATAGAGACAGTGAAATGATCAGTGGATTCTGGGGGTTTGGGGGAGAGGGAAGACTGAATAGGCAGAGCACAGAGGATTTTTAGGATAGTGAAACTATTCTGTATGATACTATAATGGTGCATACATGCCATTATACATTTGTCAAAACCCACAGGATGTATAACACTGAGAGTGAACCCTAATATAAATGATGGATGTGAACTGATAATGATGTGCCAATGTAGGTTCATTGACCGTAACAAATGAATCACCCTGGGTGAGGAATTTTGATCAAGGGGAAGCTGCATGTATGCGGGGGTAGGAGGTACACGGGAAATCTCTGTATCTTCCACACAATTTTGCTATGAATCTAAAACTTCTCTAAAAACTTAAGTCTATTAAAATTTATTTTGAAAAGGTAGTACTTTAGATTGACAATTAAGAAGACACTGTGGGGTGGCAGAATCTGACAACTATGTGCTGGCCTCAAATCTGCCATAATCAGGCTATGTGACTTAGGACAAATTTTCTTAGCTTTTCTGGACCCTATTTTGTCTACCTGTACAAAAAGGGGAGTAAAGCTCAGTGGGGCTTAACCTTGTTTAGGTTGCTCCCTTCCAGGCTACCCTCCACACAAGGATTATCTTCCTAAAAAATAAAAGCTGGTTATATTATTCTCTATTTTAAACTTCCTTTGCCTGGCCCCTCCCTCCAGGATAAAAGCCAAACTCTTTCTTAGGATATATAGAGACCCTTCACAATTTGACCCTTTTGGCCACACTATTCTAATTTCCTTTCATTCTAGCTCATATTTCTTTTTTTTTAATTAACATTACTTTTCTGTTTTCAAATCACCTTATTTTTTAAAAATATTTATTTATTTATTTAGGCTGCACCAGATCTTTTTTTTATTTAATTAATCTATTTATTTATTTTTGGTTGCGTTGGGTCTTCGTTGCTGCGCACAGGCTTTCTCTAGTTACAGCGAGTGGGGCTACTCTTGGTTGTGGTGTGCAGGCTTCTCACTGTAGTGGTTTCTCTTGTTGCAGAGCACGGGCTCTAGGCACGTGGACTTCAGTAGTTGTGGCGCATGGGCTCGGTAGTTGTGGCGCACAGGCTTAGTTGCTCCGCGGCATATGGGATCTTCCTGAACCAGGGCTCGAACCCGTGTCCCCTGCATTGGCGGGCGGATTCTTAACCACTGCGCCACCAGGGAAGCCCTGCACCGGGGCTTAGTTGCAGCATGTGGGCTCTTAGTTGTGGCATATGGACTTCTTAGTTGTGGCATGCATGCGGGATCTAGTTCCCCGACCAGGGATCGAACCCAGACCCCCTGCATTGGGAGTGCGGAGCCTTAGCTACTGGACCACCAGGGAAGTCCCTAGCCCATATTTCTTTACAAGTGCTTCACAAAGTGTAATCTAAGGATCACCCTCCGTCAAGTGCCTATGACAAAAGCAAATGCTTTTGCCCCAAATAAGGTTAGGATCTCAGGTGACAGGGTGCAAGAATCTACATTTTCACAAGATCTCCAGGTGATTCTGCCTCAGGTGGTATTTGAAAACCATAACCCTTTATTTCAGCCATGCTGAAATTTCCCCCATTCCCCTGCCTGGAATGTCCTTCCCTGCCTTATCTACCTGGTAACATCTGCTTTTTAGCACAACTGTCACCTCCACTATGAAGCCTTTGGCCAATCCCCTAGGTAATTGTTTCCTCCTCTGTGCTTCTACAGCACTTAGTTCATCTCTCAGACAGTACTTAGTACCTACTGTACTGTACTTAGTACCTACTTACATGTCTGTTTCTCCTACTATAATGTGACCTTGAAATCAGAGACTATGTTTTAATTTATTTTTACATCCCCAGCATCTAAAACATAATAGATAACAATAAATGTTTGTTGAACAAATGAATGAATGGATAAAGATGAAGAACTAAAGTATTCATCTCACAAATATTTGAGTGCCTACAATGTGGTAGGCACTATTCTGGTACAAGAAAGTAGCCAGAACTTTTTGCCTGTAAGACAATTAGAACCCTGCACACAGGGTTCTATTTTAAGCCTCTTTTTAAGCCTTTAAGCATTTTATCTGTGGAAACTTCCAAATGAGCCCCTTGTTTGTTTATGCATTCTTTAGGATAGAACCACTTGTCTGATGTTTACAAGTGGCCTTATGACAATGAATGGCAATGGGAAAGCACAATGTACTTAGTCCATTCCCATAAATGTGCTTTGGGAGTCCAGACTCAACTTCATAGTCACCTTCTCTTTATTGCTTTCTGGAGAATATAATATAAAGATTTGGCAAATGAGAAAACAGTAAATGAAGACAAAGCCAAAGTTATTCTGCCAATAAATACTTTAATGAGAACCGAGGTCTGTAACATAAATAGCAGTAACTGCCCTGGCCTATGCCTTCTGCTCTAGCCCAAGTCTGGGGCTAACAAACTACATTTAACCCACATTTGAAGAGAAGGTCATTTTGAGTGTCTATCAGTATCCATCTTCACAGAAGATACCAATCTGGGGCCAGAGTCTCAGTGTTAATACTCCCTCTCAGGGAAAAGTTCACATGGCAACACAAACACATGAGCAATTTTGAACCATCCTATCGTTCTTCCATCAGGAGGGCCTTGGGAGACCAATGATTCAGTAAACACTTACAACTTTGTCAAAATACATTAGAACACAGAAAAAGGGAAAAGAAGAGTAGAAAGGTTGGCAGGGCTTGACTCACATATATTCAGTCCTTAGATTTGAAGCCTCTTGAGCTGCTCATATGTAATAAAAAACTGAAGAGTAAGTCATGGAAGATCACTGGGATGATACTGAAAGTCAAACCCGGTTCTAAAATTGTGCATTGCATTCTCTTAAATTGAGGTACTTAGTCTGTGCTATTCTAAGTTGCATTTGCTTAAAAGTCTTTTTTAAAACAATATCTAGCAAATCAAGCATGTGTTGAGTGCCCACCAAGTGCCTATTTTGATTGCTGGCATTTAGCAATATAAACATATTAAAATTCTAACATATTTATATTCTTCAGGGGCAAACAGAACCCATACACACACACACACACACACACACACACACACACACACACACACACACACAAATATCCAAGAACATCAATGACATATAATTCAGTGCTAGAGTAACTGTTACAGACATTAGGCGATCAGAGGAATCCCAAGGAGGGAGGGAGATACTATCTCCATTAACCTATAGACTCCACAAGGGCAAGGATTACTTTTCAACCCTGAAGTGCTCACCACTGTACAAACACCACCACACACACTATCCAACTCATGGCTCTTCCCATAGGAGGCACTCAAACACAGCTAAAGGAAGGAGGGTCATCCATGAGGAAAGAGCCCTGCTTCGCTCTGGATTCTTTTGCTCTATGAGTGTTTTCTGTCTTATTATTTCCCCAGCTATTTTAGTCATACACTTAGGGGTAGGAAATATGGATTACCTCAGCATGGACCTTCCTGTGGACACCTCCTAGCAGGGTTTCCCAAAACTTCCTAGCCCCTTCCAGATTTGGCTGTGTTTGTTGTTGTTGTTTGTTTTAAAGAGGAAAAGAAACTTTGGCATTTCTTTTCTAATCCCTTTAGTTTGTATTAGACTCCAACTGAAAGCCATTTCTGTACTTAGTTCCACCCGCAGTGGTCACCATTAGAATGCTTGAGTAGATTCTCACTTGCCTAAAGGCTTCAATAATCAAATTTTCCTTCCTATAGCCTAGAATTACCTGGGAGCTTGAAGCACGTACTTCCATTCTCATGTTCCAAAAGGATACAATGATGTTCCAGGGTCCAAGTCGAAGCCAGTTTGGCCAAAATCCTTTATAGAGTGCAAAAAAGCCCTCATGTTTCCACATCTGACGGAAAGATATAATAAAAAAAATGAGTGAATTCTCCTTACACTTTACATCTGACAATTATTTTTATTTTAGTACTCATCTTCCATGCCCCTCCCCAACAACTTAGGATCCACGAATGGTCCTTTTTCTAAAGACATACATTTTGTGTTCTAAATCCACCCACCCACTCATTCAACAAATATTTACTAAGGACCTACAATATGCAAAGTACTCTTCTCCATGTTGGGATAATAGTAATAATAGTAAACAAGAGAGAAAGTGTCTGTGTTAGCCAGCCTCCAAGATGGCCCCCGATGAAAGCCAACTCCAGTTATTCACACCCTTGTGTAGTCCCTCCCACAACATATCAGGATTGGTCTGTGTCACCAATAGAGTATGGCAGTAGTGAACGTACGTCACCGCCAATGCTATGCTATAAAAGACGTTTTGTATATTATAAGGTTTTGCCTTGTTCTGTCTTTGATCGTTTACTCTGGAGGAAGCCAGCTGCCATGTCATGAAGAGAAGCCCATGTGGTGAGAGACTAAGCCCTCCAGCCAATAGCCAGAGAGGAACAAAGCCTTCCTGCTGACAACTACATGAGTGATCCTTGAAGCAGATGTCCCAGCCCCAGTCAAGCCTTCAGATGATTTCAACCCTAGCTGACATCTGAACTATTACCTCATGAGAGAGCCTAAGCTGAAATCATTCAGCTAAGCTGCCTCTGAATTCCTAACCCACAGAAACTGTGACATAATAAATGCACGTTGTATTAAGGCACTGAGTTTTGGAGTAATTTGTTACACAGCCACAGATAACATACATTCCCTGCCCTCATGGAGTGCATACTCTAGTGGAGCTGACAAACGAATACATAAATTGATATATATTATATTCACAAATAATAAGTACTAATAAGACAACTAAAGCAGAGTAGGGGAAGAGGAGTTGGGCAAGTCACTGTCCTTCTCTGAATCTGTTTCATCACTGTAAATTCCGTGTATGTAATGCCATGGATGACCTCATGTGAATGACCAGAGGATTAGACGAGGAATAGTGTAAAATGCTTTAAGTTTTCTGTTTTATACACTGTAGGTCCTACATACGCCAACTGAGTGGTTATTAGAATTAAATGACACAGAGATTGGTTCAAGATGGCAGAATAGAAGGACATGCGCTCACTCCCTCTTGCGAAAGCACCAGAATCACAACTAACTGCTGAACAATCATAGACAGGAGACACTGGAACTCACTAAAAAAGACACCCCAAAGACAAAGGAGAAGCCGCAATGAGATGGTAGGAGGGGTGCAATCACAACAAAATCAAATCCCATAACTGCTGGTTGGGTAACTCGCAAACTGGAGAACACTTATATCACATAAGTCCACCCATTGGAGTGAAGGTTCTGAGCCCCACGTCAGTTCCCAACCTGGGGATCCAGCAATGGGAGAAGGAATTCCTAGAGAATCAGACTTTGAAGCCTAGCGGGATTTGACTGCAGGACTTCGACAGGACTGGGGGAATCATAGAGACTCCACTCTTGGAGGGCACACACAAAGCAGTGTGCGCATCAGGGTCCAGGGGAAGGAGCAGTGACCCCATAGGAGACTGAACCAGACCTACCTGCTACTGTTGGAGGGTCTCCTGCAGAGGCGGGGAGTGGCTGTGGCTCACCGTGGGGACAAGGACACTGGCAGCAGAACTTCTGGGAAGCACTCCTTGGCGTGAGCCCTCCCAGAGTCCACCATTAGCCCAACCAAAGAGCCGGGTAGGCTCCAGTGCTGGGTCGACTCAGGTCAAACAACCAACAGGGAGAGAACCCAGCCCCACCCACCAGTAGACAAGTGGATTAAAGTTTTACTGAGCTCTGCCCACCAGAGGAACAGCCAGCTCTACCCACCACCAGTCCTTCCCATCAGGAAGCTTGCACAAGCCTCTTAGATAGCCTCATCCGCCAGAGGGAAGACAGCAGAAGCAAGAAGAACTACAATTCTGCAGCCTATGGAAGGAAAACCACATTCACAGAAAGATAGACAAAATGAAAAGGCAGAGGACTTTGTACCAGATGAAGGAATAAGACAAAACCCCAGAAAAACAACTAAAAGAAGTGGAGATAGGCAACCTTCCAGAAAAAGAATTCAGAATAATGATAGTGAAGATGATCCAGGACCTCGGAAAAAGAATGGAGGCAAAGATCGAGAAGATGCAAGAAATGTTTAACAAACACCTAGAAGAATTAAAGAACAAACACCTAGAAGAATTAAAGAACAAACAAAGAGAGATGAACAATACAATAACTGAAATGAAAAATACACTAGAAGGAATCAATAGCAGAATAACTGAGGCAGAAGAATGGATAAGTGACCTAGAAGACAGAAATGGTGGAATTCACTGCTGTGGACCAGAATAAAGAAAAAGAATGAAAAGAAATGAAGACAGCCTAAGAGACCTCTGAGACAACATTAAACACAACAACATTTGCATTATAGGGGTCCCAGAAGGAGAAGAGAGAGAGAAAGGATCCAAGAAAATACTTGAAGAGATTATAGTCAAAAAATTCCCTAACATGGGAAAGGAAATAGCCACTCAAGTCCAGGAAGCACAGAGAGTCCCAGGCAGGGTAAACCCAAGGAGAAACATGCCGAGACACATAATAATCAAATTGACAAAAATTAAAGACAAACAAAACTTATTGAAAGCAACAAGGGAAAAATGACAAATAACATACAAGGGAACTCCCATAAAGTTAACAGCTGATTTCTCAGCAGAAGCTCTACAAGCCAGAAGGGAGTGGCACGGTGTATTTAAAGTGATGAAAGGGAAGAAACTATAATGAAGATTCCTCTACCTGACAAGGATCTCATTCAGATTTGATGGAGAAATCAAAGGCTTTACAGACAAGCAAAAGCTAAGAGATTCAGCATCACCAAACCAGCTCTACAACAAAAGCGAAAGGAACTTCTCTAAGTGGGAAACACAATAGAAGAAAAGGAACTACAAAGAAGAACCCATATAGCACAGGGAGATTAGCTCGGTGCTTTGTGAGCACCTAGAGGGGTGGGATAGTGAGGGTGGGAGGGAGACGCAAGAGGGAGGAGATACGGGGATATATGTATATGTATAGCTAATTCATTTTGTTACAAAGCAAACTAACACCATTGTAAAGCAATTTTACTCCAATAAAGATGTTAAAAAAAAGAAACCAATAACAATTAAGAAAATGGTAATAGGAACATACATATCGATAATTACCTTAAACGTGAATGGATTAAATTCTCCAACCTAAAGACACAGGCTAGCTGAATGGATACAAAAACAAGACCCATATATATACTGTCTACAAGAGACCCACTTCAGACCTAGGGACAAATACAGACTGAAAGTGAGTGGATGGAAAAAGATATTCCATGCAAATGGAAATCAAAAGAAAGCTGGAGTAGCAATACTCATATCAGATAAAATAGACTTTAAAATAAAGAATGTTACAAGAGACAAGGAAGGACAGTACATAATGATCAACGGATCAATCCAAGAAGAAGATATAACAATTATAAATATCTATGCACCCAACATAGGAGCACTGCAATACACAAGGCAACTGCTAACAGCTATAAAAGAGGAAATCAACAGTAACACAATCATAGTGGGGGACTTTAACACCTCACTTACACCAATGGACAGATCATCCAGACAGAAAATTAATAAGGAAACACAAGCTTTAAATGATACAACATACCAGATAAATTTAATTGATATTTACAGGACATTCCACCCAAAAACAGCAGATTACACTCTCTTCTCAACTGCACATGGAACATTCTGATCTATGCCAATAAAATGGACAACCTGGAAGAAATGGACAAATTCTTAGAAAGATATCACCTTCCAAGACTGAACCAGGAAGAAACAGAAAATATGAACAGACCAATCACAAGTAATGAAATTGAAACTGATTGAAAATCAACCAACAAAGAAAAGTCCAGGACCCGATGGCTTCACAGGCGAATTCTATCAAACATTTAGAGAAGAGCTAACACCCATCCTTCTCAAACTCTTCCAAAAAATTGCAGGAACACTCCCAAACTCATCCTATGAGGCCACCATCACCCTGATACCAAAACTAGACAAAAATGCTACAAAAAAAAAGAAAGTTACAGGCCAATATCACTCTCATATATGACAAACCCACAGCAAAGATCATTCTCAATGGTGAAAAACTGAAAGCATTTCCTCTAAGATCAGGAAAAAGACAGGGATGTACACTCTCGCCACTATTATTCAACACAGTTTTGGACATCCTAGCCACGGCAATCAGAAGAAAAAATAAAAGGAATACAGATTGGAAAAGAAGAAGTAAAACTGTCACTGCTTGCAGATGACATGATACTATACATACAGACTCCTAAAGATGCTACTAGAAAACTACTAGAGCTAATCAATGAATCTGGTAAAGTTGCAGGATACAAAATGAATGCACAGAAATCTCTTGCATTCCTATGCACTAATGAAAAATCTGAAAGAGAAATTAAGGAAACATTCCCATTTACCACTGCAACAAAAATTATAAAATACCTAGGAATAAACCTACCTAAGGAGACAAAAACCTCTATGCAGAAAACTATAAGACACTGGTGAAAGAAATTAAAGATGATACCAACAGATGGAGAGATATACCATGTTCTTGGATTGGAAGTATCAATATTGTGAAAATGACTATACTACCCAAAGCAATCTACAGATTCAATGCAATCCCTATCAAATT
>NW_020172669.1:54724-55369 GCF_003031525.2 Neophocaena asiaeorientalis asiaeorientalis | reverse complement strand
GGAGACACAAAAGACCCCCAATAGCCAAAGCAGTCTTGAGGGAAAAACATGGAGCTGGAGGAATCAGACTCCCTGACTTTAGACTATACTACAAAGCTAGAGTAATCAAGACAATATGGTACCAGCACAAAAACAGAAAGACAGATCAATGGAACAGGATAGAAACCCCAGAGATAAACCCATGCACCTACGGTCAACTAATCTATGACAAAGGACGCAAGGATATACAGTGGAGAAAAGACAGTTTCTTCAATAAGTGGTGCTGGGAAAACTGGACAGCTATATGCAAGAGAAGGAAATTAGAACACTCCCTAACACCATACACAAAAATAAACTCAAAATGGATTAAAGAGCTAAATGTAAGACCGGACACTATAAAACTCTTAGAGGAAAACATAGGAAGAACACTCTTTGACATAAATCACAGCAAGATCGGTTTTGATCCACCTCCTAGAGTAATGGAAATAAAAACAAAAATAAACAAATGGGACCTAATGAAACTTCAAAGCTTTTGCACAGCAAAGGAAACTACAAACAAGATGAAAAGACAACCCTCAGAATGGGAGAAAATATTTGCAAACAAATCAACGGACAAAGCCTTAATCTCCAAAATATATAAACAGCTCATGCAGCTCAATATTAAAA
>NW_020172669.1:25405-53882 GCF_003031525.2 Neophocaena asiaeorientalis asiaeorientalis | reverse complement strand
AAATCAAAACTACAATGAGGTATCACCTCACACCATTTAGAATGGGCATCATCAGAAAATCTACCAACAACAAATGCTGGAGAGGGTGTGGACAAAAGGAAACCTCCGGGCTTCCCTGGTGGCACAGTGGTTGAGAGTCCGCCTGCCAATGCAGGGGACACGGGTTCATGCCCCGGTCCAGGAAGATCCCACATGCCACGGAGCAGCTGGGCCCATGAGCCATGGCCGCTGAGCCTTCGCGTCCAGAGCCTGTGCTCTGCAACGGGAGAGGCCACAACAGTGAGAGGCCCACGTACCGCAAACAAAAAAAAAGGAAACCCCCTTGCACTGTTGGTGGGAATGTAAATTGATACAGCCACTATGGAGAACAGTATGGTGGTTCCTTTAAAATCTAAAACTAGAACTACCATATGACCCAGCAATCCCACTCCTGGGCATATACCCAGAGAAAACCATAATTCAAAAAGACACATGCACCCCAATGTTCATTGCAGCACTATTTACAATAGCCAGGTCATAGAAGCAACCTAAATGCCCATCAACAGATGAATGGATAAAGAAGATGTGGTACATATATACAATGGAATATTACTCAGCCATAAAAAGGAACGAAATTGGTAGAGACGTGGATGGATCTAGAGACGGTCATACAGAGTCAAGTAAGTCAGAAAGAGAAAAACAAATATCATATATTAACGCATATATGTGGAATCTAGAGAAATGGTACAGATGAACCGGTTTGCAGGGCAGAAATTGAGACACAGATGTAGAGAACAAACGTATGGACACCAAGCGGGGAAAGTGGCGGGGGTTGGTGGGGGTGGTGTGATGAATTGGGCGATTGGGATTGACATGTATACACTGATGTGTATAAAATTGATGATTAATAAGAACCTGCTGTATAAAAAAATAAATTTCAAAAACAAAAGAATTAAATGACAAATAATGCATACCAAAGGTCATAAATTGATGATGTGTATTGAATTCCACCAACAGAAACAGTTCCTGTTTAATGCATAACTATCTATTAAGTAACTGCTCTGTGTTTGGCATTGTATTCTATATTGAAAAAATTGTTATTTTGCCTTCCCACTGGTGAAGTGAAACCCACCACTATACTAAAAAATGAATATATTTGGATAAGGCAACAATATGAGAATGCAGACTTCTAAATATCCCTTACCCCAAGCTATAGATTAAGAACACTCAATATGATTATCCTTATTAATCATTTTTAAAGCAAATAGTAACATAATAAGGGCACTATTTATGGAAACATAGTGGTAATATGCTTGCCCCAATGGATCATCAGCAAATGTTATAGGTCTCAGACCAAAATTGATGTTGGAAAATTGTGAAAATCAACCAAAATAAATCCTGGATACAGATAACCTAGAATCATAGACTGCTAAGATAAGGCACCTGAGAGACACAACCCAACCCCATCACCTCTGTGGGATCCTCCCGGACCGGGGCACGAACCCGTGTCTCCTGCATCGGCAGGCGGACTCTCAACCACTGCGCCACCAGGGAAGCCCCAAAGCAATCTTTTAAAATTATAAATCGGATAGTCACTTTCCTGGTGATTTCCTGGTGGATTTCATTCTAACTGCAAATTTTCTTTAATGACCTACATGATTTAGCCCCTGTCTCTCTCTCCAGTGTCATTTCCTACTACTTTTTCCTTCATTGATCACATGCAGCCATACCAGCCTTGTTTTTAACCCTTGAACATGTCCAACTCATTCCCAACTCAGGGCCGTTGTACCCACTCCCTCTTTCTGAAATGCTTTTCCCTCAGATCTTCTCGTGGCCACCTTCTTCTCATCATTCAGACCCCTGCTCAAATGTCACCTCCTCACAGCCTTTCCCTGGCCATCCTAGCTGAAGTAGTTCCCCACCACTATCACCAAGTCACTATCTCATTATGCTGTGTTAGTTTCTTCATAGTATTTACTTCCATCTGAAGTTATACCGTTTACTGGACTTCCCTGGTGGTCCAGTGGTTACGACTCCGCACTCCCAATGTAGGGGGCACGGATTTTATCCCTGGTTGGGGAACTAAGATTCCGCATGCTGCACAGCGTGACCAAAAAAAGATTTGGAATAATGAAATTACACTGTTTATTATCTGTGTGTTTATTGTCTGTCTCCCTCAACTAGAATGTAATGTCCAGAAAAGCAGGAACCATGTTGGTCTTCTTCACCATCCTATCCCACCACGTAACACTGTCTGGCACAGTAAAGTCTCCACTAAATATCTGAATAAATATTTGTGGAGTAAATGAACACACAAACTTTTACACACACACATACACACACAGCCTCTAACACTCTCATGAGCCATATGAATCCTTGTAGAGCTCCAAAACAGGGACTAACGTCTTCCAAACATTAGAACTGGGATGCACACTTTTTGGCTTGAGGCAGTTGAGTGAAAACAAGCAAGAACTTCTGTAGATACACAGAGACAAGAGGCTACTTCATGAAGTTATACATTTATTCAACGAATAATTTGCTGTGGATAAAGTGATAAACAAGATGCATATGGCCCTGCCTTCACGGAACTTAGAGTCTACTGGGCAGACAGCCATTAAAAGCAATTACAATTGACTCTTGAACAATGCAGGTGTTTAGGGGCACCGACCCTCCATGCAGTCAAAAGTCCTCATATAACTTATTTTCAGCCCCCTACATCCACAGAGTCAACCAACCACAGGTTGTGCAGTACCAAAGTATTTACTCTTGAAAAAAATCTGCATATAAATGGACCCATGCAGGGCTTCCCTGGTGGTGCAGTGGTTGAGAGTCCGCCTGCTGATGCAGTGGACACGGGTTTGTGCCCCGGTCCGGGAGGATCCCACATGCCACGGAGCGGCTGGGCCCGTGAGCCATGGCCACTGAGCCTGCGCATCCGGAGCCTGTGCTCCACAACGGGAGAGGCCACAACAGTGAGAGGCCCGCATACCGCAAAAAAATAAAAATAAAAAAGAAATAAATGGACCCATGCAGTTCAAACTCATGTTGCTCAAGGGTCAACTATACAATAAAATGTAACAAATGTGATACAGCCATACCACAGAACATCACCCAACCATAAAAAGGAACAAAGTACAGGCATACCTCATTTTATTGCACTTCACTTTACTACACTTTGCAGAGAGTGGATTTTTAACAAATTGAAGGTTTGTGGCAACCCTGCATGGAGCAAGTCTATCAGCACCATTTTTCCAACAGCACTTGCTCATTTTGTATCTCTCTGTCACTTTTGGTAATTCTCGTCATATTTCAAACTTTTTCATTATATTATACTTGTTATGGTGATCTGTAATCTTTGATGTTACTATTGCAGAGAAATGACTCACTGAAGGCTCAGATGATGGCTAACATTTTTTAGCAAATCAAGGTATGTACATTGTTTTTTTTAAGACAATACCATTGCACACTTCATAGACTACTGTATAGCGTAAACATAATTTTTACATGTACTGGGAACCCAAAAAGTTCATGTGACTCGCTTTATTGTGACATTTGCTTTATTGCGGTGGTCTGGAAGCATACCTCTGAGGTATGCCTGTACTGATACATGCTACAGCATGGATGAACCTTGAAACAGTATGATAAGTGAAATGAGCCAGTCAAAAAGCTCACATAGGGCTTCCCTGGTGGCGCAGTGGTTGAGAGTCCACCTGCCAATGCAGGGGACACAGATTCATGCTCCGGTCCGGGGGGATGCCGCATACTGCGAAGCGGCTGGGCCTGTGAGCCATGGCCACTAAGCCTGCGCGTCCGGAGCCTGTGCTCCGCAACGGGAGGGGCCACAACAGGGAGAGGCCCGTGTAACCAAAAAAAAAAAAAAAAAAAAAAAACCTCACATATTGTATGGTTCCATTTATATAAGATATCCAGAACAGGCAAATCCACAGAGATAAAAGTACATTAGTAGTTTCTTAGGGCTGGGAAGATAGGGAGGTAATAGCTAAAGGGCACAGGGTTTCTTTTTGAGGTCATGAAAGTGTTCTAAAATTGACTGTGGTGATGATGGTTGCACATATCCGTGAATATACCAAAAGCCTATTCACTCTGAATAGGTGAATTTTATGAATTCTATGAAGTTAAAAAAACATCAAAAAAGATGTTTTTTTAATTCAAAAAGAGTCATCATATGTTTATCTATAACTGATTCACTTTGTTATAAAGCAGAAACTAACACACCATTGTAAAGCAATTATACCCCAATAAAGATGTTAAAAAAATGTTTTTTAAAATATATTAAATGCTATGACAGAGCAAATATATAAAACTACTTACACATACACAGTTTAATGGTCAGGGAAGGCCTTTATGAAAAAATAATGCAATCTGAAGAATGAGTAGAAGCTAACCGTCTAACAAAGTATATGGCATGGGTGAAAACTTGGGAATGAAAGAAAAGTCTAGTACTAGAACTTGTTCAGTATGTCTGGAATACAGAATAAAGGTAGCAAAGATAAGGCTGTAGAGGTAAAAAGGGGTCAAGTCATACGGACCTTGCATCAAAGAGAAGCCATTCAAGGGTTTTAATATAGAGGTAACAGGATGAGATTTGCAGCTGCTCATTTCTACATCAGAGATGAATGCATAATTCCATTCACCAAAGTGTTATGGCACTCTTATAGATAAAATAAAAAAGTATGATGACAATAAAGAGCAAAGTTGTTTTAAAGAATTTTAATAGCAAGTAAGTGAATGAGTGAGTAAATATAAGTACTTAAAGGTTACTGTCAACATGAAAATATGTTTCTGACAATATCATACAGTACAGTGGTTACAAGTATAAATTCTGGAATCAAACAAACCCTGATTTAAATCTCAGATCTGCCACTTATTAGGTGTATAATCTTGGGTAAATACTTAGCTACTCTGAACCTGAGTTCTCTCCTATATAAAATGGCAAAGATATTATCCACTCTATAGGGTTGCTGAGAGTTAAAGGATATACTCTAGTGTGTGGTACATAATAAGCATTCAATAAATGCTATTACTATATTACTATACCCTCTATCTCCTCTTAGCCAACCTTGAAAGAGTATTTTATACTTGTCTACTCGTCCTCACTTCCTATGTGTTTATCTGTCTCTTCCTATTAGAATTAAAATGTCATGAAGGCCAGGGCTTATTTGTTCACCAACCTAGAACAGTACCTAGCACAGAAGGCACAAACATTTTTGTAATGAATGAATGAATGATTAAACACACTCTTCAATGCACAGCAATCTGACTTTTACAAACACCAATCCAGCAAACCTCCTCTAGAAAATATTAAATCCAGCAGACACTTTGCAGTCCTTATACTGGATCTCTCTATTCCATTTAGCATTAAATAACTGCTCATACCTTCTTGAAGCTCATTACTCCCTTGGCTTCTGTGACACTACTCGCTTGTAAGTTTCCTCGTATCTTCTGAACTGTTATCTTTTTTTCTTCTCTCTTTTTTTTTTTTTTGGCCGCACCACATGGCTTGTGGGATTTTAGTTCCCCAACAGTGGACTGAACCCGCACCCTCAGCAGTGAAAGCACAGAGTCCTAACCACTAGACCGCCAGGGAATTCCCTGAAGTGTTACCTTTTGGTGTCTCTCCTGGGTTCCTCGTCTGCCAAGCCCTTAAAGTTGGTATTTCCCCAGAGTTCTTTCCTTGGCCCCACTTCTCTCTATACCAGTGACTGTCAAGTGGAAGGGTGAGCATGTCAGAAATAGAAAGGGGGTCTTTTGCCAAACTCTACTCCCCAGGGTATGAGAATCACTGCTTCTGTGAATCACTGTTAATGAATGGAAGGAGTTTTATAATACTCCAGTGTGCTAGGAAAGCAAAAAAGCTGTGAACTCCTCTACCTGCTCTCCTTGGCCTCCCCCTCCAGTTATGTAACACCTGTACACTACTGCTTCCCCAGGTTCTTATCTACACCCCTGAACTCTCCCCCAAGTTAAGACTAAGATATCCAAATATATTCACTGGGTGTTCCTCAAAATATCCAAAACTGTGATGTCTCCCACAAAACCTGCTCCTCTTCCTGTAATGCCTCTGTCAGTGAATGTCACTACATGGTCACCAAGGCCAAAAACTGGGAAGTTATCTTTGACATCTTCTTTCTCCCACACCTCTCCACATCAAGTCAACAAAATCCTGTTGACTTTATCAACTAAATTATTCTCAACTCTATCCCCACTATTCATGCTCAAGTTCAGGCTCTCATCATCTCTTGCTCAGACTACTATAAGAGCCTTCTAATCAGTTTCCCTTCTCCAGGTCAGTGGTTCTCAAAGTGTGGTCCCAGACTAGCAGCATCAGTACTGCCTGGGAACTGGTTAGAAATGCAAATTCCCAGGTTCTTCTCCAAACTTATTGAATCAGAATCTGGTGATGAGGCCCAGCCACCTGCATATTAACAAGCCTTCCAGGCAGTTCAGATGCATGTTAAAGTTTTAAGAACCACTGTTCCAGGCTTACCCCCTTAGATTAATGGTTTTCAACCTTGGGCGAACATTGCAATCACCTGAGGAGTTTTCAAAATACTGATAACCTGGCTCCCACCCCAGGCGTTCTGAGGTCATTGGTTTAAGGTGGGTGCAGAAGCTGTGAATGTTCCCCAGGTGATTGCAGTGTGCATCTAAGATTGAGAACAACTGTCTCCACAAAGCCAGCTTGATCTATTTAAAACGTAAATCTGACCTGATTAAAATCTTTCAATAGCTCCTCATCAAGTAAAAGAATAAGTCCAAGCATCTCAGCATAGCATTCAATATCCTTTATAACCTAACTAACCCTCACCCACCAACATGAGGAAGGCACCCCAGTGTGAAGAATGTTGGGTTGAAGCCAATGGTCTAAGTTGAAATCCCAGCTCTCCCACTTACTAGCTGTGAAACCTTGGGCAGGTTAGCACTTAATCTCTTAGCACTTCAGTATGCTGTAATGGTGAGAATTAAATGAATGAATACATGTAAGTCTCATTAGGACAGTCCCCGATACACAGTAAAGCACTGAACAGATGTGAGTTACTATTATTTTAGATGCCTCCATCTACAGGAAACCTATCCCAAATTTCCAAATTGGACTAAAATTTCCTCCCATAGACCCCTGAGTTTACCACTTGACAAGATGTGTTGATTATCTGTTTGTATACATGTGGTACACTGTAATTTCTCTGTACGTACTAAAATGGTGCCTGATTGATAATAGTTGTTAACTAAACTGAGAAACCATATGACAATATCATATTTTAGCTCCAAATTTGTTTTTTGCAGAAGTATTATCATGAATGATTATATAATATATAATACATGTATGATATTCAGCTTCCTACAAACATAACATAGCAGAAACTTTCAAAGCCAAACCGTGAACAATAGTACAATGCTGAACAGAAACCAAGTACCAGATTTTCTATTATAGCATCTCTGCCTTGTTTGAAATGGGCAAATGTGGGATAATGTTAAGTCCTTTCTATCAGTAATTCTACATGGTGCTATTGATAAAAGTATCCTGCAGTCTTAAGCATTCAAACTGGAATAATAATATTAAGGACCACTGTGCATCAGCAGATTGCCAAGGGGACAGCTTTCCTACCTAGGAATTACTCTGAGAGGCTACTAAAAATAGACATAATGATTCTTCCACCTTCAGACTGAAATGCAGCAACTAAGAATAAAGACTGCAAGAAGGTCTGAGACATCAAAGAAAATTAAAAATACAATCCAAGTTCACAGTGTGCGTACCTTTAAAATACCATCCAAAGTGCCCTTGTAGAGGTCCACATGTCCCACAATTGCCCTCTGGTTCATCATGCGAGTTCGAACCACATCAACTGGATTGGAAGCCAGAGCCCCAGCCAAGCCGCACGTAAAGCTGGAACTAAAGATAAAAACTTTAAGAAGACAGACTGCCCCACTTCCACCTCTGCCCGCTTAAACTGAAATTAGTCCAAATATAAATGTACAATGAGTCAGACTCATCAAATAAAACCTGGCACTTGCCCTTTCATTACAATCTAAAAAGAAAGGAAATATTTACTAATCTTTACATTATTCAGAAGTTGTCCCCTTCACTTTTCAATCCAAAATTCAGATAGCCTTTTTTTTTAAGGGGACAGTTTATATAAGTCTAGCAAGTTCCCTAAGCAGGAAGTATTATGCATCATCTATTAGTTATGTAAAATTTTCAAACCACAGCATCATACGCCAAATGCATTTGAGTAGTAAAATATCATAAAAGTTTCAAGATGAAGAAAACGTAGGATGAAATTAGCAACAGTCTTCAGCCCAAAACTGTGGTTTTGTTTCACAGGCCCTATAAAATTTCACCCTTTTATTCCGTTTCTCATTGAGAAAATTTGCTTTCTGATCCAAAATTAACCAAAGCAAATAACAGATGAGTTTATTAGATACAGAGGCTGTGTATGAACAAATGCAAATCCTACAGACCTCTGATAGGCTACTGTATTAGACACTGCCCCCAAGTACCAAAGTGCCCATAGCATCTGGAATCTCTGTACCTGTATCAGAAGGCTTGAAGTTCTGGTGATGAGAGAGAAAAAGGTATTTAGACCATATGTACCCATTATCAATTCTACCTGAGGACTTCAGTGAAAGATGCTTTTTGTGCTTAAAGTACTGAATATATGGAATGAGTACAACCTAGCATACTTACACAAAGTGAGTTAAGATTGTGTCTCCCACCACCCCTGACAATATTAAGTGCTTCTTCGTAATGTCATAGACTGGTAGCTCTACTCCCACAACGATGGCAGCCCGCTGAGCAGTTGGGACAACACCCTACAAAACATAAGTGACATGAGACACCAAGGAAATACACTGGTAGTGACATAAGTCTAAAAGTGAACAAAGTAAGTCAGGAATTAAAAAATAACAGAAAAAATCCAAGTCTGAAGTATAGGGGTTATTACTCCTTCAAATCAATAGCTAATACTGGAACATTTATAAATTTCCAACTCACTTACTGTACTAAAAAATAAAACCATTGATATGACACCCAAAGCATAAGCAACGAAAGAAAAAATAGATAAATGGGACTTTATCACAATTAAACATTTTTGTGATTCAAAGGATACCATCAAGAAAGTGAAAAGATGACCCACACAACGGGAGAAAATATTTGCAAATCATATATCTGGACTAGTATATATCATATATTATACATGGACTAGTATCCAAAATAAAGAACTCTTACAACTCAACAATAACAAGACAAACAACCCAATTAAAAAATGGGCAAAAGATCTAAATAGACATTTCCCCAAAGAAGATAAACACTTATACACTGCTGGTGGGAATACAATATATGGCAGCCACTGTGATAAACACTTTGGCAATTCCTCAAAAGTTAAACATAGAATTACTACATGACCTAGCAATTTCACATCTAGATACATACCCAAGAAAATTATAAACATATGTTTATCCAAAAACTTGTACATGAATGTTCATAACAGCATTATTCATAATAGCCAAAAAGTACAAACCACCCAAATGCTTATTAATTGATGAAGGGATAAACAAAATGTGGTATATACATACAATGGAATTATTATTCAGCCATAAAAAGAAATGAAGTACTGATAAATGCTAAAACATAGATGAAACTTAAAAACAGTACGTTAAACTAAAGAAGCTAGTCATAAATGCCACATATTGTATAATTCCATTTACATGAAATGCCAGAATTGGTAAATCTATAGAGACAGAAACTAGATTAGTGGTTGTCTAGGTTTGGGAAGGTTGGAGGTCATGGGAAGTGACCATTAATGGATATGGGGTTTCTTTTTGTGGTGATAAAAATGTTCTAAACTTAGACAGTGGTGATGGTTGCACAAGTCTGTGGATATCCAAAAAACATTAAATTGTACACTTTAAGATGGCAAATTTTTATGGTATATGAATTATCTCGATAAAGATGTTATTAAAAATAAAACCCGGAAGCAAAAGTCAGTAGGGAGAAAAGAGCTTTCAAGTTTATTTCACAGAATTTAGGATGTGCAGAAAGGACACACTAGGATGACAGCAAAGGTATGATGCAGCCAGGGAGAAGGCCAAGGCAAAGGAGTACCTCCTTATGAGTCCTCCTGTGATAACACTACCAGCTTTTCACTCACTAGTACAGTATTCCTATCACAGCTCACATTACAACATAGGGCTGCCAGAGCATTAAAAGTCCTGTTTTTGAAGAATATGAATGATATGAGAAAATGCCTACAACGCTGAAGAAGGTAAGACATAAAATTACTTATAGTATTATTCTAACTTTGGGGGAAAAGGTATACAAACACATGCCAAATTTTTGTAAAAATTTTCACAAGGAATGTTTTACTTTTACAATTGTGTTTAAATTTAAATATCATTTAAAAAACTGAAAATAATATACCATGGGGGACAACTGCTTTCTGTGATACCTGTTATAATTAAAGAGTTCAATCATCTCTAAATTCCCAAACTCCATTTATAAAGTGGAAGTGATGTAGCTGTGCTGTCATCAGGAGATGTTTGATTCTGCTGATCAGGCTGGCTGGCCCAGCAGTACCTTCCTCTCTGATCCTTCCACCTGCTCAACTCTGTTAGAAGATGGCCTCAGAAGACTAATTTGGTGAACCGTAAGGCCCCACGGGCTGAATTCAGGTCACAGACATGTTTTGTGTGGCCTACACAGTGTTTCTTGAAAGGCTGAATTAGCTGTCAACATAAAACAAAAACAAAACCACAGGAATGGATATTTCACACAGGAATGCAAATTTCCAGCTTCTCTTGAAAGCCCAGAAAATTTGGCCACACTGGATTCACGTGGTGTACGACAGCAATGAACAGGGCAAGTGCTCTCCTGTTCACTACTCTACTGTCTGTCCAACTCTGACCTAAGTGCCAGTTACTCTTTATTACTGTACTCCTGTTGTTATTTCTTACAATGGAGTTTGGAAGAAAGTGAAGTGTTTCCAGTGAAAGTGAAATGTTTCCAGTACCTATGTTACAATCAAAGCAGGAAAACAAAATACAGACATGTGTTTGAAGAAAAATGTAAACATATTTCCTTGTTGAAATGAAAAAAAGATTCCCATATTTTAATATGTAAATAATACATGTCTGTGTCAAAAGAATACATAACACAATATACTTCACTTCTCCTTACATGCCTGGATGAAGTAAGTAGCCTGGATCATAAAAGTAGCTATGTCCAGTTCCTCAAAAAATTAAACATAGAATTACCATACAATCCAGCAATCCTACTTTTGGGTATATACACAAAAGAATTGACATCAGTCTTGAAGAGGTATCTGCACATCCATGTTCACAGCAGCATTATTCACAAGAGTCAAGATACAGAAACAAACTAAATGTCCATTAATGTATGAATGGATTAACAAAATGTAGTATACGCATATAATGGAATGTTATTCAGCCTTAAAAAGGAAATTCTGACACATGTGACAACATGAATGAACCTTGAGGACATTATGCTAAGTAAGGACATTATGCTAAGAAATAAGCCAGTAATAAAAAGACAAACTGTATGATTCCACTTATATGAGGTACCCAGAACCATCAAATTCATAGAGAGATAATAAAAGGCTGGTGGCCAGGGGCTAAGGGAAGAGGAAACACGGAGTTGTTGTTTAATGGGTACAGAGTTCCAGTTTTGCAGGATGAAAAGAATTCTGGAGACTGATTGTACAAAAATGTGATATTTTATATGTATTTTAACACAATTAAAAGATTATTTTTAATTAAAAACAAAGTAGCTATGTTCCCCTGACAAAATCTCCAATTATTGTTCTGTCTTTGTCTTTTCCTTAGCCTTAGTTTGTGAAAAAAGTTCTAGTTAGTTCCATTTTCTGGTTTTAAATTAGACTAATCAAGAAAGTGTACCTTGGAACTTCCCTGGCAGTCCAGTGGTTAAGACGCCACACTTCCACTGCAGGGGCGCGGGTTCGATCCCTGGTCAGGGAACTAAGATCCCGCACGCCGTGCAGTGTGGCAAAAGAAAGAAAGAAAGGAAGGAAGGAAGGAAGAGGAAAAGAAAGTGTACCTCCAAGTGCTTTTTATCAAAAAGCAAACGTCAAGGATCATTAACGGATGCTAAGATCATTTGGTGAAAGGTCATTAAGTAATAGGATATATGCACGTTGTTAGAATATTACCCTACAAATTACTTGCTAATTGCAAAGGGGGAAAAAAAACGTATCTTTTACTATGATAAGACCTTGTAGGGATCATCTTAACAAGTAAACGAACTTGGCATCACCAATTTTGGGACAAACTAACATTTTGTGTCTCTTGCTGTGATGCATATGAAATAGTGTCATCTATGAAGTTCTCTTACCAGAAATGTTTAACATGCATCTAATCAAGCCAACAGATCTAACTTCTAGCTTACAGGAAATACAGGGGAAATGCAAGGAAACATTTTATATAAGAAAACTGACCTGACCTCATCAATAAAGGAAATTTGAATATGGACTAGGTATTAGATATTAGGGACTTATTAATTTTCTTAGGTGTGACAATGGTATTGTTATTATGTAGGAGAATGTCCTTATTCTTAGGAGATGCATAATGAAGTACTTAGGGGAGTAAAACGATGTCTGCAACTTCCTTTCAAATAGTTTAGGAAAAAAAGGAAAGAGAGAGACTCATTAGATATTTAAACAAAAAAAAAGAGTGTGCACGTGTGTGTGTGTGTGTGTGTGTGTGTGTGTGTGTGTGTATGGGTATGTGTGTGCATGTGTGTATATACATAAGTAGATAAAGCAAATAGGGCCAAACTTTGAGTCATTTAATCCAGCTATGTAGGTGTTCATTGTTCTGTTTTTCCAACTTGTCTGTATGTTTGAAAATGTTTATAGTAAGTAGTTAGGGAACATTATAAAGAAATAATAAAAGCAAAGCTCTCTCTTTTAAGAGTCTATTAATGGATTTCCCATTCTACTCTCTACTACTAGTAGTCTTATTTAATATTACAATCCTAAGTGATTAAAACGATAAAAAAGTTACAGGAACAAAAATATTTTAAAAAGTATAGATAGAAGACTGGAACATAATACGACAAAATGTTAACAGTGATATCTCTAGCTAGTGGGACTACTGGATATTTTTATCTTTTATATACTTTCTCAACATTTTATAGTATATCTTTTACCTTTTGTAATGTTAAAAAAGTTGTTTTAGGCAATAACTTTTGATCATAAACACTACAGAGACTACCATAAACATACATTGCTGTGTTAATACAAAACTGGCAAAAATATAGATTGAAAAGTTAAACTCACTGTGAATTTGAACAAACCAAAATGGCTATCTCAAACAATATAACTTCTCTCACACATACAATCCCCAAACATTAAGCAGAAATAAAGACGACTGATAAGTTTTGGTCCTTTCATAGCTGATAAGGAGCTTCTTACCTTATTTTTTAGGTTACCAAGAATCTTACATAGTATAAGGTGACAATTCACAATTTTATGGCTTTATATAAAAGGTAATTTTTGCAAATTCTAGCAACTGTGTAAAGAATAATACCAAGAAAAGAGTACTCACCCTCCACAGACCCCTGGTACCTTCTTGTTGGTATATATCAATGAAGCTGCCAATCATGCTGCCTTGGAACAAGCTTCCTTGAGCCTGCATTCGAATCTAAAATCAGAAGAGGTGAACATTTTATTTTGACAGAGAACCAAAATGAGATGTTTCACTCATTTAAAATGAAAAAAAACAGTATTTGGGAATTAAAAATCAGCTTACTATTATGATGAAATTAATGACTTAAGCTACATATAGAAAGAATGTAATTTGTGTCAAAGTATATCTTATAAAGACGATTTTTATCAGCCTCACATTCCTCATACTAAGTCCATCATTTCTGGAGTTGGAAGAAACTTTGGGGAAAAGAAAGAATGAGTACTCTGTAGGGGTAGAAAATAATCCATTTAAACTACGATTAGTTTAGTGAAAAACTATAAACAACCTGTATGTCCAAAAATAACAACAAAGGATTAGCTGCATAAACTATGATACATCCATTTAAGGGAATACTATGCAGCCATAAAATTTTATTGTAGAATAATATTTGTGGATATTGGAAAATGTCAACAATTAATTGCTAAATAGAAAAAGCAGGTTGCAAAGCAGTATGTATGGTATATCATTTTTATCAAAAACATGTAGACTTAAAAATAACCATATGTTCAACAAAGAGACTGACTGAACATACACACCCAAATGTTGACAGTGGCTTACGTCTAAGTGATGAAGCTCCAAGTGGGCACTTTTCTCTTTTGTGTTTTTTTCTGCCTTCCACTTTTTACTACATTGAACATGCATTGCTTATTGAAGTATAAAAAGCAGGAAAAAAGTTTAAAAATATAATTTAATGCTTACAAGACCTTAAATTGAGTTTTACTTGTAAAAAGCATGACACTGTATTCTGCAAAGTAGCCTTTGAGAGGCACAAGAAAGGAGATACAGCATTAAAAGGCCATGTAAAAGATTTGGTACAATTTCCACCAAATGCACATATAGATCATAGTAGTCAGTCACTAAGTACTAGTGGCCCAAATGTAGGCCTGATTTTCATGAAGCACAACTCTAGGTTTTAATAAATGCTCTTGGTAAATCATGTTACAGCAGCATGTTTTTATGTGGAAAGTCAACTGCTACTACTAAGAGTTTTGAAATAAAACCTAAACCAAATTAAAATGGAATAGGAACTATCACAAAGACAAATTGAAACCACAAATATCCTATGGTAAGTAGAAGACTTCTTTATGCAGGTGATTCCTGACCAGGGCTGGGATGAGGGTGAGGCAAGTGTGGCACCTTCCTCAGGCACAAAATGTAGTGGGGGGGGGGGGTTGTAAAAAACCTCAGTAATCCAGATAAATAATATCTTACTGTGATATTTTTAAAAATCAAAATTAATACACAAAAACCCATGATGAACCAAGTATCAAAACTGTAATTAAAGACAGATCCAACAGGGCAGGATTAGAGTGAGTGAGATGGATTGTACAAAATATTGCTATTTTGTTCATGAATTTTTCACATTCATTTTAATTTTTGAAAAATATTGCATAAAAATGTTATTTCTCTTGATTATTGAGTTTTTTGGCACACCCTTACATTTTGCACCCAAGGGGAGTATCTCCCTTGTCCTAGTCTTGGCCCTGTTCCTGAGCAGTCTTGAAGGATAAATTCATGAGGAAAGGGGGAAAAGGCATTGCAGGCAAAAAGAGAACTACATGCACAAAGGCAAGGAAGTGGCACGTAGTTCAGAGAAAGATCTATTCAAGAATAAATGAAAGGATTAAACAGCCCAACTGTGATTATAACTCCTATATAGGATTGTGACTACCCCCAACCCTCCACATCCCAGCACCACTCACCACTCAGCCCTACCTAAGGATATGAAAGGAAAAGGGAGATTGTAGCATTGGTCAATGGTTGTAATTGTACCAGACAGGTCAGAGCAACAGGAAGTTGAAGTGAATCACTTATATGATTAAGTTTAGGACCCTGATGGATAACGAAGGAAGTTTTAGGGAATCAACTATTATTGTTCTTGAAAAGCACATTCTAATCAGTGCAATTATATTGCACATATTTTAGAGTTTTAGGATATAGTCAATTATCTTCAAAATACTTGTTCTGTAAATCTGAAGTGATATAAAAATTCTGTAGCTAAAGTATTCTCAATTTAACCCAGAAATGTCATTTCATATCATTTCTTCATCAACCACCACTGGTTTCTTTCATGTGTGTTGTTTTTCAAGTCACTCTCTCGGTTCTCAAAACTCTGAATCACAATAGATCTCCCCTCCACCAACCTAGCCACTTGTGGTTTCAAATAAATAAAACATATGTTCTCTTACTCTTTTTTCTCACATTCCCCCTAAAATGATTTTTAAAAACTTGGGATCCTCTTACACATTTTAATCATATATTTAGTGCTTTTAATTATCATAAGTGTAAATGAGTTAATAAGTAAAAAAGTTAACGATATTATCTCAAAAATAAGATTGCTATTATTAGATTAAGTTAGATTATTAGATTAAATAAGATATAGATTGATATCATTGATATTATTAAATAAATGTTTCATTCTGAATTTTGATAAAATCTGAAAGAAATTCAATCACGTTGTAAAAAAACTCAGCACCACTAACCTATACTGTTCTGGTTCTGAATTCAGAATATCTCTAATAGGCCAAAATATATCATTTTAAAGCCAAATCTCATTCTTAATAGAAATATGGATAAGACAGGAAAAGATAGCGACATTATAGATTTACAGTATTTCAATTAGTTATTAAAGGAGGCTTCTCTAAAAACTGTATTTCACTTTATCCCTTTGTCTGATACTCCAGGTTACACCACAGGTCAATATACCATACTGTGATTTGGAATGGGTGGGGGAATGTGCCTTTCTTTTGTAAAGTGGGGCAAGGGCTGTTCTAAACACAAGCTCATTTTCAGATCAGTTTTTGAGAAGGGTACAAAGAAAGTAAGGGATCTGGAAATTGATTCCCTTCAAATTGCATAGCCCACCCCAAAAAATTGCATAGCCCCCTTGGAAAGAACCTATAAAGGTTTGCATACTCTAGTTTGAAGACCAATGGATTAATGCACATCATAATAAACCGACTACTATTTATTAAGCATCAACTACCTACCAAGTACAATGATAACGGTTTACATATATTATCTTTAATCCTTAACAACCCTATGCAATACATACTGAATTATCTTCATTTTACAAATGAAGAAACTGAGGCTTAAAGCAGTTAAGTGATTTGCCCAAGGTTTTACAGCTGGCAAGTGACGGAGTGGGGATCTGAGCCCAAATCTGACTCAAAGCTCATGCTCTTTTCGTGTCACACTGCATACATCCAACGCTGCCAGACTTCTCTTACCTTTAGCACATCGGTGGGATTGGCTATAGTGGAAGATATCACTCCTGACACTACCCCACATATCATATTAATTAAAAGAGTTTCATCTGTAAAAATGAACAAAAAAAAGAAAGGTCTGCTTGTAAGAGGTACCAGTTTCTGAGAACAGAGTGCTGAGCTATCAGAAAAAGGGAACCATGTCAGAGAACTGACTACAGAAATGAACCACAAAGCTTATGAAAATAAAGAAACTCAAATATTTCTAGGTTCCAAATCAGTACTGAAACATATAAAATTAAAATAGATATTTCTAAAACACACTGGAATATATCCTATTATTCTGTATAACTGCCAATATTCCATATAAATTCAGAATGTGCTATTTCTCCTTCAATCATTTCAAACATCTAAAGAAAAAAATTTTTAAGTCTTTTTCTGGAGAATCATCAACTCTAAAGACTCAGGAACCGAATGTTAAAGGATAAAATCTTATGTCTAATAGGAAAAAAAGTACCTAAATATTAATTTTAATTGGCCATATTATCTACTAGCCTCTATTTATTGACAGAAGATTTCTGTAGTTAAATGTGGCAAAACTAGTCATTTGGAACTAAATCCTCTCAGCTAGAAAAAAGAACAAAGAAACCACAGAGCATATTGTTCTAAAATTCAATCTTCACCATGCCTCCTCACCATAGCGAGCCTACAAGTTAAAAACTAGGTAAACCAGGCTTCCCTGGTGGTGCAGTGGTTGAGAGTCCGCCTGCCGATGCAGGGCACACGGGTTCGTGTCCCGGTCTGGGAAGATCCCACATGCCGCGGAGCGGCTGGGCCCGTGAGCCATGGCCGCTGAGCCTGCGCGTCCGGAGCCTGTGCTCCACAACGGGAGAGGCCACGACAGTGAGAGGCCCGCGTACCGCAAAAAGGCTCCAGAAAAAGTTGACTTAGACAATAAAGCAATTCAAAGGACATTACCAACCGAAAAGCTCTCCAGCTGTCCCCAACTATGCAACAGCCTCAGGCCTGTAGTAAAATAACCATTTTAGTATAGTATCCAGCTGAAAAAGCTACAGCAGCAAATAGAGACATATGGTAATGCTGAATGTGGGTTACGGTGGCCATATTTTGTATATATATAAAACTACTCTACCTGACCAAAGCTTATCAAAACCCACAGCTAGAGGATTCCTTATAGTTGAAGTCCTCTTGTAGATGAGGACAGCATTAATTTTCCCAACAAGTTTGTTCCATGTTCTCTCTGTGATGACCAGAAGCCTTTTTTTGTTCGTTTGATAGGAAAAGGGACAAACTTGAAGAGCAGGTCCCTCTAACCTTATACATCACCTCTGCAAGGATTAATCCCAAATCAGTACAAGCTTATTTTGTCCTTGCAATGACTGCTACCCATTCTCAGGCACCCTGTGATGAACACTTCTCATTAAGCATGATTTCAACAATCCCTTTGAGTGTTACCTTAAAAGAGAATAAGGAGTCTTATACTGACCTTCTAAACGTTCTACAAATAATCTCTTCAAGCTCTGGTAAATGCCAATTTTAATGGTGCCATATGATGCCTGTCTTAGTAAAGCAGGAGCGATTCTGCCAGAAAGAAGGAAAGAAAAAGAAAGTCAGTTATACTTAACATGCACTCACAGATTATACATATCTAGACAGCCTACTCACTTCCATCACCCCCCTCATTCCATAAAAACAGCAAAATATGCATTTTTTTCAAGCACCCATGGATTCATCAAGAGAGTGCATCTAGGTCATGAAACAAACCTCAAAAATTTAAAATAATTGAAATCATATAGAATATGTTCTCTGACCATAATGGAATTAAGCTGGAAATCAATAAGGAAAATCCACAAACACTTGGAAATTAAATGATACTTCTAAACAATCTATGGGTGACATGGGTGTATGTTTTAAATACATAGAATTGAATGAAAATGAAAGTTCAACCTATTAAAATATGTGGGATGCAACCAAAGCAGTGCTGAGAGAGAAATTTATAGCACAAAATGCTTACATTAGAAAAGAGGGAAAGTCTCAAAATAATCAATAATTTAAGTTCCTACCCTCAAGAAACTAGAAAAAAGAAGAGCAAAATGAATCCAAAGCAAGCAGAAGGAAGTAAATAATAAAGAGCATAAATTAATAAACTTGAAAACAGGAAAATAAAGAAAAATCAATGAAACAAAGTTATTTTGGAAAAAAATCAATAAAACTAATAAAACTCTAGCAAGGGTCCCAGTAGTAAAAAGAGAAATGTCACCAAAAGGAATAAAACGGGGAATAGCACTACAATTCTGCAGTCATTAAAAGAATAATAAAGGAATACTATAAACAACCTTATGCTCATAAATTCAACAACTTAGAAGAAATGGACTAATTCCTTGCAAACTACAAACTACCAAAACTCGATCAAGATGAAATAGATAAAAAAAAAAAAAAAAGATGAAATAGATAATCTGAATAATCTCATAATCATTAAAATTTTTAATTTATAATTTAAAAGTTCCCAAAAAGGAACTCTCCAGGCCCACCCAGATCATTTCACTGGGGAGTTCTACCAAATATTTAATAAATGAATGCCAATCTTACACAATCTCTTCCAGAAAACAGAAGAGGGAACACTTCCCAACTCATTTTATGAAGCTAGTATTACCCTGCTAACAAAACCAAAAAAACAGTACAGAAAAGGAAAACTAACTACAAGCCAATATCTCTCATGAACTTAGATGCAAAACTCCTTAACAAAATATCAGCATATTGAATCCAGTAATGTAGAAAAAGTATACACCATTACCCACTTCATAGATTTTTTTTAAATCAACCTTACTTCCTAGCAGATGCAGATATATCTTCAATCCTATCAAGGAGGTACCAGAGCCAAGATTTCACCCTATTTAAGTTCTGCTTATAAACTGGAGACATTCTCACTCATACCTCCTTTGAGATTCTTCCAAACTGCAGAAGTATACTTTAGCTGTTATAAATAGAAAGACAGCAGCAGCTCAAACAGTTAAGATTTTAAAATGATGACAAAACATGCATATTTCTGACTTTATTGCTTGCTATCTGAAAAAAATAATCTTGTGATCATCTGTGCTGATAAAAGAACAAGGTGAAACAGATGATCCATGATTCACTTGCTTAAGGATGTAGTACTTGATTTTTTCCCCCAAGTAAACTATCTTTGAAATTAAGGCTAACGTAAGTTAATAATAAAACTGATATCCATTCTCTGAGCAATAAATTGGTACCCTAGATACAGGAGTGGACTAGTAAATTGGCAGCAGATAAACAACACACTGGACAATAAACCACCGACATATGAATAACCAAAAGATGAACCCCCCAAAAAAATGATGGGTCTCCCGCTCTTTCATTCTGCATTTTCTATTTAAACTGCCAGAATAGTATTTCTTTAAAGAGGAAAAATTGTTTTACAAGTCAGTATTTGGCAACTCAGGAAGATTATCACAGAAATATATACTGCGAATTGGTGCCGCTATTCACAGTGGCTATGGATGACTCTCAGGAAAACAGGAAAAAGCCAATGCTGCAATGAGATATCCATTTTAAAATGTATCGCTTATAGCCAAATGAACACAAGATCCAAAGCTCAAGATTTACAAGCAAGTGAAATATAAACTGGCACATCAATATTGAATTATAAGTTGAAATGGTGAATATAAAGGGCACAAACTAACAGACAGCTGAAATACATGGCTTCTCAAAAAAGTATTTCTATTCGTGACGTAAGGAAAGAGTCCAGTCTCACCCTGAATACAGAGCCAATACACCTTCTTCCTTATAGATTCGGAACAAGGCATGAAACATTCCTCGGTATTTTATCTCTTTGAAGCGGACATCAATACTTTGGCCTTGAACTTGAAGTCGCGTTTTGGTCAAGTCCACAGGGAAAGTTCCTGTGAAGGAACACACTCATTTATAAGTTTTTCCAAAGAATCACAGTTAAGTTTTGGATGAATTTAAGCCAATGGTAATTTTTAAAACATAAGACAAAGTTCTTTTTCTAACACCTAGGTCTCTACTTAAATATCACTATCAGAGGACAAGAGTTGTATGTGATAAAGTGAAATGTACTATATCTAGGCAGCAGGATTTGACCCACAGTATAACTGAAACTGTGATATAATAAAGTGCTTTAGGATAGTCCTAATACACTATAAATGCAAAATACGTAAATGTTTTAATTTCATCTGTTAACATACAATCTGACATTTATCTGTCTCTTCCTTCTGCCCCCCTCCCACCTCAAGTCTCCCTACTTCTCCCTCATAAAATCTCCCCAAATCTTCACCAAGAAGATAGGAAAGCATGGGATTGCTGCTCCACATACTCTTAAATACTATTACAAAGTTTTGTGGGTTTTTTCTTTTATCTGTCTATGAGAAATAGTTTTCTAGTATTATGAAAGATAATGGCAAAGTCCTATTTGGCCTACTCATCTGGGTTCCTTAGGTAATTCAGGACTAACACCAGCACAGTGCTGAGTGGGAAATTTTCTTTAACCAAACTTCTTTCTCTTATTATATCAACACAGAGAAGTGGTCATTACATTGGCAAAATATATTTCAAGGACTATTTCAAGGTCTAAAACTAACAAGATGCAGCTCTGGTCACTGATGACCTTGATACCATAACACCAGACAATATGCCAAGAAAGTCAATAAAAACTAGTGGATTGGGGTCACTTATGAACAGTTTAGGAAAGAAAATTTGGAAGATGAAAAAACACAATCTAAAAGTATTTCAAAATTAAAATCAAATAGAAAAGAATCTGGTTTGATCTTGGTCAATCTTCTTCTAAATTGGGAAAGAGGTTTGAAAAAAGGAAATCTGAATACTTACTAAGAAATTTATAAACAACTGAGCACAAAGAAAGGCCACTTGTATAAGAATATAACAGAAACCCCTATCTTATCTAACTCCCTCTATATTTTCATGTATGTTTCCTAAGCATAGCAAATTAACAAATAATTAAACTATCAAAACAGCTTCCTAAAATTGACTTTTCTTAACTTCACTTGCCATACCGTCTGTAGTGCTTTTTTTCTTTAAGGTGTACATCTTTTTTTTTTTAACATCTTTATTGGAGTATAATTGCTTTACAATGGTGTGTTAGCTTCTGCTGTATAACAAAGTGAATCAGCTGTATGTATACATATATCCCCATATCTCTCCCTTCTTGCATCTCCCTCCCACCCTCCCTATCCCACCCTTCTAGGTGGTCACAAAGCACAGAGCTGATCTCCCTGTGCTCTGAGGCTGCTTCCCACTAGCTATCTATTTGACATTTGGTAGTGTATATATGTCCATGCCACTCTCTCACTTCATCCCAGCTTACACTTCCCCCTCCCCGTGTCCTCAAGTCCATTCTCTACATCTGCATCTTTATTCCTGTCCTGCCCCTAGGTTCATCAGAACCATTTTTTTTTAGATTCCATATATATAAATAAAATAGTACTTGATAGCTTTGAGACAACAGTTTTTAAAACAAATAGGGCGGGACTTCCCTGATGGTCCAGTGGTTGAGACTCTGCGCTCCCAATGCAGGGGGCCCAGGTTCGACCCCTGGTCAGGGAACTAGATCCTGCATGCTGCAACTAAAAGATCCTGCATGCCACAACTAAAGATCCCACATGCCGCACAAAGATCCAGCACGCGGCAACGAAGGTCCTGCATGCTCCAACGAAGGCCCGGTGCAGCCAAATAAATAAATAAATATATATTTTTAAAGTACATTACTTTCTTATGATAATTTTTTTTTTAAATAGGGCAAGCAGGCTTCCCTGGTGGCACAGTGGTTGAGAGTCCGCCTGCCGATGCAGGGGACGCGGGTTCGTGCCCCAGTCCGGGAAGGTCCCACATGCCGCGGAGTGGCTGGGCCCGTGAGCCATGGCCACTGAGCCTACGCGTCCGGAGCCTGTGCTCTGCAACGGGAGAGGCCACAACAGTGAGAGGCCCACGTACCGCAAAAAAAAACAAGAAACAAATAACACTACCATATCTATACCCTAAGGAGCAGGTTTCTCAGTTTTCACTTTCTTACCAAACTCAGCAACAATAGAGGCAAGGCCGCCATATACGAAGGGTTTCCAATTCAGACCAGACATCTCATGGCTTACAGTGGCACTTTTCTGGTGCTAAAAGTAAACACAAATCAGAACAAGGCACAAGAGTGAGGAGCATCTGTTAGTATATGATCACATAATTTATATCAACAAAATTTGCAAATAAAACAAATGTAGAGAAAAAACCCTACCAGGTGGAATGACAAAAAAATGAAGGCTCCTGTTTTATGCGATGATCATGAGTGTGTTCTTTACTGCCATTCTGTAGAGGTAAGTGTTCGATTCACTCAAATATCAACCTGTGCCCTTCACGTTCTCTAGTTTCTTTAATGCTATTCCCATCCCCACCCAAAGAAGAGGTTTCATTCCATCCAGCACACCCAACTTAGACATCCAACTAGACAATTACAAGTGAAGGAGCCTGGACTTTAAATTATATAGGCTGAGGCATCTCATAAAAGCAGTTCATGGTATTCAGTTAGCTTGATTCAGGTGCAAGGCAGACTGACACCACTACCCTCTCATATTCTTAGTCCTCTCATCTCTCCACTAAATTTTAGGGTTTTATTTCATCTAGCTACTTTCCAGCTACACACAACCTCCCCCCACTAGGCCCAGGGTAAGTTAAGCACATTTTCACCTTCCTTCTGGTTCCCAGAGGAATGACGGCAATATGGATGATGTCTCTCCTCTCTCTGACATTTAACATACATCCATCTAATGAATCTCCTTTTCCCTGGCCTTTTAAAGCACATACATACAAATATTGTTTTTCTTTGATGTTTGGGTTCTTTAACAATGTATACTACTCCCTATCCCCCTCACCTCCTTCCCCATCCCGCCCCCATTAGACCTGTCACCCTCAATATTTTCAGCCTTTTTTTCCGGCCACTCCCAGCTATTTCCCTCTTGGATTTTATTTTTTCCACAGTTCTGCCTCCTAAATCAGTGGTTTTCAAATTTCAATGTGCACCAGAATCATCTAGAAGGCAGATTAAAACATTGACTGCTGGGCCTTACCCTCAGAGTTTCTGATTGGTGGTCTGGGTCTGGCGTGAGAATTTGCAAATTTGCAAATAATGCTGATGCTTCCACGCTTTAAGAACTACTACTCTAGGCATTGCCTACTAAGTCCTGGTCCAGCTGGAAGCAATCTATTTTCTGAGGATGGATTCTCAGATTTCTTTTAAATATTCCTTTTTCAGATCTTCATGGTATGCATACTATTGAATTTCAAAAGCAACTTCAAGTGGTTTACAGTCAGGAATGAAGACTCTAAAGTCAGACTTGCCTAGGTTTAAATCCTGACACCACCACTTATTAGTTCTGTGACCTTGGGCAAGTTATTTAACCACTGTGCGCCTGAGTTTTCTGAACTGTAAAATGGGAATAATAATAAATACTATATTATAGGGTTGTTGTGAAAATTAAATAATATATGTAAAACACTTAGAAAAGTACCCGGCACCTAGTTCAACTATTAGCTATTATCATTATTACATTTTTGAATAGTTAAGTACTCAAATATACATTTTAACAGATAATACTTACTGCCCACCTCCCCTACTGCCCAATCTGGGGTTAGCACCATTGAATCACAGTCTCTTTTTATGGAAGACAAGGTTTTGTTTCCTTTCCACATAAGGAATTCTCTGTAACTAAGCACAGAAGAACAATTTTCCAGAGAGGATAGCTAACATGCAGACAAATGCTTTAGAGGCCAGAAAAATAATTATGGAAACTTCCTTTCAAACATAGTATGATCAGCCAGTCCATCTGACAGAGTCTGCAGTAGAAAACTCTTTTGGAGGAAAACTGTTGAAAATAATTCTAAAAAGCAAAGCAGCAATAAGCAATTCAATCACCAGCTGCAGCTTGAGATAAGTCTTGAGTACCAAATACTACCTTATCAACATTTTCAGCTATGCCCATATTTTAAGATTACAACTGATAGTAAAACATGACACAAATGATGAGAGGGTAGGCATGGAAAAGCAAGGACCATGGCATATCCCTTCTCTAAGTTGGGGCAAGGTGGAATGCCCTTTCCATTCACCAATTTAGAGATTGCCCAAAACAATCAAACATTTCAAATGGCTGCTATACTTGTCTCCAACACTTTCTCTTTATAACTTCCTTCAACTCTTTTCATCGCAGAAGAAGCCTGACTTGACTACCTGCTACCCAGCCTTTTAATAAAGAAGATGTGCTCAGGGTTCAGGGAGCAATAATAAAGCAATTAAAGGCAGGGGGCAAAGCCACAGCAGGGACCAGAAAGACCAGTCACAATCTCAGGTCCGTTAGCCCAGTGGTTCTTTAATGAAAATGTTCACGATTCTGGCTTGAACTAAAGAAAATAAGGGCACCTAGTGCCTTTTATTTCAGCTAAATGTATTTAATGTAAAGGACTATTAGAAGATCATGTTCTTCCTACTCCTGGAGCATTTTTTAAAAATCACATTTCTTGTATGAAATGTATTAGTAGTTGGTAGCTGATATTGTTTAGTGTTCTTATTTGGCAAAATAAGACTGGCTACCCTACTTTGCGCTCATTTTTGTCATTCTCTATATTACACTTCAATTACTACAGCTGAAAATTTCAGTCACTTTTGTAGGGGCCATATCACACTACTGAATCACTCAAATGTCAGCTAAAACCTTTTACATAAGGCTGTATATATGCATGCATGTTATGTCACAGCTATTCCACAGCTGTAAAATGCTCTTTTGAGCCTTCATTTATCCCTTATATATCTTAAATCTCAGGCATACAAATAATGACTAGGATGAGGTTTATCTTCTGGTTGCCCCATGTTATTTTCTCTCTTAACTAGGTAAGATCCCTGAAGGCCGACACCATGTCTCACAGTACTTTTTATAACCCCTACAATAGCTGGCACAGAACTGGGTACACGTCCATTATTGATAAATACTTGGTTGGTTCCAGTGTGATGTCCTTTATGCATGTATACAGCCTGTATGTAAAAGGTTACAGGGAAAATTTGAAAGTTAACTTACTGGACCTGACCAATGCTACACACTGTACACGACATTTTGCTGGTCCTCAGAGATTCTCTCCCTACTAATTCTCTCCCCTGGCTTTTGTTGCAGAGAATTACTTGTGTAAAATACCCCAAGCACTCTAAAAATGATTTTGACTTGTGGGGGCTATCCCCAGATATGGGTAAAAGAAAAGAGTCATACCTGAGTTGAAGTAGAAATATAGTACCTTAAGTATTTTTATCTTGTTAAGAAGCCAATGAAAAATGTCTTCAAAATGCAGACATGTATTCTGAAGTCTGACTAAGGGAAATCTTATAGCCTAAAGAGTGAGAAGAATATCTAGAACACGAATTACATAACCCTGTTACACTACTCCAAAGATCTGGTCAGAAAAATGCAGGTGCCTTTCTTGCTTTCTCCTTTAAGGAAGAGTAAGCGTTAGAGATTCTCAGCTTCAGGAGGTAATAATGGAGAGTCAAGCAAATGTTTATTGAAGGCATACTAAATGCCCAAATGTGCTATGGGTATAAACGTGATGTTTAAAACAAACACAAACACACACACACACACACAGACACAACATATGTTCTAACACCATGACAATATTTATGTTTCCTGGATAATTAAGGAGATGGGTGTGGGGATAAAAGTTGTATGAAATACAGTTCTTGCCTTTCAAGAGCTTATAAACTGGTGGAAGAAATCAGAGTAGTTCATTAAAGAAAAAAATAAGTGCCAAACTATGTAGCACAAACTATAAGAGCAGGAGAAGCATGGAAAATGAGACAATCCGCGTGGGCTTGAATAATTTGAAAAGGCTTATGGAGATGAGAGAACTTAAAGTGGGCCTTGACAGAGGGCAGGTAGAATCTCAACAGGTATAGGTAAGGAGAGGGTGTAGGGAGGAGAACAGGACGGATAGATACAAATGTGGGGAAAAACACAGCATGTGGAGGCAAGCATCAGTATGGTTTGACTCAGAAGGAAGAGTGCAATCTAACTGGAACAGAGAATTATTTTATCTAACTGAAACAATATCAGACAAAAAGTATGATAAGGAACAGGTTAAGTTGAAAGTCCTGAAACCAAAGTGTGTGTGGCAGGGTGGGAGGGATACTGTAAATTTTTGAATAGGGAAGTGACTTGAAGAAATCTACCACATTAATTAGCCTACTAGGGCTGCAGCCAAGCAGTGGATTACAAACAGGAGAGGCAGGGAAACTAGCTTAGGATGGTGTGAAGTAAAGCAGACAAGATGTTTGTTGGCAGTGAGGTTAGAGATAAACTTCTAAAATAGAGACACAAAGGAACTTGATGATGTAGGGAATGAAGGGGAGGGAAGAGTTCATGATGACTTGAAGCATCCCCAGCCTGAAAAAAACAAGGAAACACTGACAGAACACTACAAATGTCCCTGCTGTTACCTTGTCTGAGAAACTAATTCATGTTAATAATGGCTGTCATCCCAATTAGTTAGCTGAACTGCATTTTAATAGATGCCTTCAATGCCTTGACCTCAAGGAGTGGCAGGGGGTAGAAACTGAAGGGGAGCATCTTTCAACAGCATCCGTCACACTAATACAATGGAGGTGTTTGCTTACTCCGCTTACAATCACGGCCGCCGTTGCAAACTTCACCCTTAGAAAAATTAGGATTATTCCGGGAAAGATACCCATTCACCCTCTGGGTAGCAGGATCTTGCCAGTTCCTCAGCTGTCAGAGCGAGTTCGTGGAGAGAAGGGAGGCGCCTGAAGGAGGCGGCCTCCCTGGGGGGTCGAGGAAGCAGGGTTCAATCGAAGAAGTAAAACCACCGATGCCAGAAGAGTGAAAGACAGGGAAGGGACTCAGCTGAGGGGAGAGAGAGACCAAAGGACCGTTAAGCCCCTCCCAGGCCGGGAACCAGGCCAGCCCGGCCCCGCGCGGCCTGGCGCGGCCCAGCCCCGCTCCCCAGCCTTGAAGCCCAGGAGCTCCCCCTCACCTGCTCGGGCTCATCGGACGACTGGGAAGACGAGGCTCCCACAGTCGGAAGCGCCCCTGCAACGCCAACCCGGAAGTATTGGTACCAACGGAAGTAACCAAGTCGTCGCTTCGGCAACGGTGGTACAGCCATCCCAACTCCGCCCCCTCCGAGCCTAAAAGAGAAGGCGCGAAATAGGAGGCGGAAATGACAAGGGTCTTAACGGAGGAGTCGGGCAGGCTGCAGGCGCAAAGGCCCAGACGGGGCAACCTGACTCTAGGGAGGTGCAGGTAGAGGAGGCTAAGACATGAGAAATTTGGCAGCTTCTGCAGCTAACGTGGGTGGAGTGATGTCGGCCCGTCACCGCATCACCACCCACCTCGCGCGTACAAGGACTAGGGAAAGAAAGGGCTGGGTACGAGGGGCGGAGCCAGCAGAGTGAAAGGGCGGAGGGGGGCGCCTGCGAGCAGAGTACCAAAAAG
>NW_020172669.1:14018-25087 GCF_003031525.2 Neophocaena asiaeorientalis asiaeorientalis | reverse complement strand
GAGTATGCGGTATTTACAGAGGTGCCTGAGCTGTGGGGGGAGTGGGACGGGGGTGAGGAGTGGGACAGGGTGGGGGCAGAAATAAAGATCAAATAAGCAAATAACCTCAGCACCAGGTCTGAGGTCGCCAGGTGCCCAAAGCACATGGTTGAGAAAGAGCAAGTTAGAAGCAGAAAAGGGACCATAAAAAGTTCAAGATAAAGAAAATGAAGAGTAGAAATACTAACGGGGGAATCCGAGTTAATCCTCACCTCACAGTCAGCCAGCAGATGATGAGAGGGCCTGGTGATCAGCTTCGGGCTCTAGCCCCACCCCAGGAGCCAGAAGGAATAACTTCAGAGCACCATAGATAATTACGTTAACCAATGGGCTATGTTTTTAAGCCTCTCGCGTGAAGGTCCCGTAATCACGCAAGAATACAAAATACTGTGGTTTAGACGTTGAGTATAAGTAAAAGTAAGTCAATGCAAGGCCTGTGGCCATAAATAATTATTTGTTAAATGAATAAATTTTGGGAATACCTTTGTTCCAAAAGGATGTGCGCACAACTACCCTATGAGACAGGCGCTATTATTTCCCCCTTTTGATAGCTGAGAAAACTGAGGTCTTAAGAAGTTAAGACCTCAAATTCAGTTCTGACTTAAGAGCCCAGGCTCTTAACCACTGCTATACTGCTTTCAACTTTAATAATACCCTTGTTACCTTCAGAAACTCCTTACTAAATATAATGTGAGAAACCCGTACATGCATTCCAAAATGCGAATACCCTTAAATTTACGTCTCAGCAAAGTACTCCCTTTCAGCCACACTAAGGGGGTTGTAGCTTAGAGTCTTTCTTATTTGGAAGGACTATACTCTCTCCAGTGACATGAATTGTATGTCCAGCTGTGGCTGTGGCCTGGGCCTGTCTCTCACATCCAGGTTGCTCAACCTTGTAGAATTTTGGCTCACTTTGTGACCAAATCACTATCTTAGCTTTTCTACGAGACTGCACTGCACTTTTGTCTCTTCAGCCACTGCCACTACCAGCTAATCTCACCAACCACCTAGGTAAATTTTGTTAAAAAGGAGCACTGTTTTCAAATGACTTATTTTAAAAGATCTACAATAGATGAATTTAAAAATAGCATTATAAACACATAGCACACTTTTATTTAACACATTTGCAGTTTGCTTAGTTTGTTTCCAACATTATCGCCTTCTATTTGTAGTCTCTACCACACAGACCCATATTTGATTATACTCTGTCTTGTGTTATGCTCAAATTCTGATCTCTCCAAGAGATAAGCTCTTCAAGAGAATAGAATCCTTGAATCTTCAAGTTGGAAGGAGATTTGGCGGTCCCTTCTACAATATTCATTATAGACAGTTGTCCGGTCCCTGCTAGAATGCTTCCAGCGTAAGTATAGATCACAAGTCAGCCCATTACACTATTTGACAACTCTGAAAACTCTCACTTATGTTGAATCAAAACATGCTTTCATCTTTCTACTCTCCCAAGAGAAACATTTGGTCTTAAAAAATGAAAAGAGAATTTTATTTGGAGTCAGAAGACCTTTTTTTTATTAATTGAGATGAAGTTCACATCACTAATACAATATTATGTCAATTATATCGCAATAAAACTGGGGAAAAAACAAATTAAATTGAGAACATTTTTATTTTCATTAAAAGACATGATTAAGAGAGTGAAAAGGCAAGCTCCAGGCTGGGAGAAGAGATTTTTAATCATGTATCCCACAACATCTCATATCCAGTATAAATAACTCCTAAACTCAGTGACCAAAAGACAGGCAACTCATTTTTTTTAATCGGAAAAATACTTGAAAGACACTTCATAAAAGAGTCGATCCAAATGACCAATAAGCATATGAAAAAGTGCTGAACATTATTAGTCATCTAGAAAATTAAAATTAAAATCACACTGCACACCCACCAGCATGGCCGAAATTAAAAGGATTGTCAAAACAAGAGGTTTGGTGGAAAGCATTTCAAATTCTCAGACACTGCTGGTGGGAGGACCTATTAGTTCTCTATTGCTGTGTTAAAAAAAAATTGCCACAAATTTAGTGGCTTAAAACATCACACATTTACTGTCTCTTAGTTTCTGCAGGTCAGGAGTTCCAGGCGTGACTTGGCTGGGTCCTCGGGCTCTGAGTCTCACAAGATTGCAATCAATGTGTCATCCAGACTGTGTTTTTATTTCGAGACTTAACTGGGGAAGAATTCACTTCCAAGCTCACTCAGGTTGTTGCAGAATTCACTTCTATGCAGCTGTACCACAAGGGCTTCAGTTTCTTGCTGACTGTTGGCCAGAGGCCACTCTCAGCCTCTGAAGCAGTCCCCAGTTTCCCACGATGTGGCCCTCTCCATAGGCAGTTCACAGTACGGCCACTTCCTTCTTCCAGGCCAGCAGTAGACAAGATCCTAAGATGTGGTTTTATCCACGCAGAATATAGTGGGACTATTATTTTCTGTGATAAAGGACTATACCTATTTTTTGAAAGTACGATAGCTTCATTTCTCTGATTATAAAAAAGTACATAGTCATTATAAAACATTTGAACTGTATACAAAAGTGGAAAGAAGGTATAAATTACCTGAAAGCCAAACATCCAAAGACTACTCCTCTTAACAGTGTGGAGCACCTCCTTCTAGTCCTCTTTCTATGCCTACACACGTGCTTATACTATCACTCTTGTGATTTGCATGCTCCTGTCACAAGTTCCTGCGGGGTGGCCTCGTGCTAAAGTCAGCGTTTCCGGCTACCTCTAATTTATGGTCCCTCTATATTTCCCCGATTTTAAAAGTTCCCGGTTTTAAAAGTTATGCCTCTTTTTTGGGGGAGGCGGGTACGCGGGCCTCTCACTGTTGTGGCCTCTCCCGTTGCGGAGCATAAGCTCCGGACACGCAGGCTCAGCGGCCATGGCTCATGGGCCCAGCCGCTCCGCGGCATGTGGGATCTTCCTGGCCCGGGGCACGAACCCGTGTCCCCTGCATCGGCAGGCGGACTCTTAACCACTGCACCGCCAGGGAAGCCCAAGTTATGCCTCTTTATGAAGGAAAAAGGAAAATACAAAAACATATATTACAAAAGAATTAAAAATAAAATGTAAACGTCATCCCCACTACCCAGATACTGGCGTTAACATTTCTATGTGTTTCTTTCCAGTCTCTCCGTCTTTTCTATAACTGTATACATGCCACATAAACCTTGCCTTACCTCCAGCCTCCTTGTAGACCTTGCTCTCTCACTCACCACTCCCTTGCTGATCCTGGAGAGCCAACTTCTCCCTTTCTTATTAACTTCATGTTCTTTCCAGGCTACCAAAGCAAGAAAATCCTCTTCTAACCCTGTGACACCCTCTAGATATTGCCTGATCACCTTCCATTCATAGCCATTTTAAAAAATTTAACATTTTACTTAACCCAATATAACCAAAATAATATCATTTCAGAATGTAATCAATATAAAAAGTATTAATGAGATGTTTTATAGTTTCTTTTTATACTAAGTTCTTGTATATTTTACACTCACAACTCATCTCAGACTAGATACATTTCAAATACTCAATAGTCACATGTGGCAATCTGACGACCATACTGGACAGCAGAAATCTAACTTTATGCTCCACCTGATAGATTATCACATACCTTCTCCAGCATCCACCCACCCCAAAAAATCATCTAGCTCACTTGGCTGCATCAACATCACCTGATGTTGTTAGAAATGCAGAATTTCAGGCCCCACAAAAGACTTGTTTAAATTAGAATCTGCATTCTAACACTATCCCCAGGCGATTCATTTGCATACAAAACTCAGAAGTCTGTTCTGCCTCCTGTTAAACACTTCCAGTAGCGTGAAACTCTATCTCATCCCCAAGGAAGCCCTTTCCATCTTTAAATGGCTCCAATTATTAGAAATACATTTGTCCTTCCTTTATTGAGGATTCCCTATAAGCCCAGCATTATGCTAAGCACTTCACATGCATTATCTCATTTAAGCCCAGCACTCTATGTGATAGTCTAATTTTGTCTCCTTTTGTCATTGCTGCTGCTGTTGTTGTTGTTCATGGTAAAATATATATAACATAAGTTAACCTTTTAACCATTTTTAAGTATACAATTCAGTGGCATTAAGTACATTCACAATGTGCAACCACCACCACTATCCATTTCCAGAACTTTCCATTATCCCAAACAGAAGCTCATTAAGCAATCATTTCCCCTTCTCCTCTCCCTGCAGCCCCTAATTACCACTATTCTTTCTGTCTCTCTGAATTTGACTATTCTAGATACGTCATATAAGTGAAACCATACGATATTTGTCCTTTTGTGTCTGGTTTATTTCATTTAGCATAATGGTTTCAAGGTTAATCCATGTTGTACCCTATATCAGAAATTCCTTCCTTCGTACAATAATTATCCATTGTATGTATGTACCACATATTGTTTATGCATTCATCTGTTGATGGACATTTGGGTTGTTTCCACCTTTTGGTTACTGTGAATAATGCTGCTTTGAACATTGGTGTACAACAATCTGTTTGACTCCTTGCTTTGAATTCTATTGGGTATACACCTAGGAGTGGAATTGCTGGGCCATATGGTAATTCTATAATTAACTTTTTAAGGAACTGCCAAACTGTTTTCTACAGAAGCTGCATCATTTTTTCATAGCCTTTTTTAAAAAAAAGAACAGTTATTGTGGCTAAATTTCTGATCAGAACATTTTAAAAACATGCTCTTTTAAGAAAACTGGAGTATAAAGACAAAGATTTTTGTAAAAACCTCTAATCCCATTATCCCATAAAACTCTTCACATATTGATAACGTTCTTCCAGGATTTCTTTTTATGACAATTATTTCTTAAAATAAAGGTTTTGTTTATTACCATGGAATTCTAAACATGTTTTTGAAGGAATAATATCTTAGAGATATACTTGCCTTAAATATATACCATTTTTCAAATAATATGCATCCATCAGAAATTATGTTTGTGAGAACTATGTAATAATAATAATAAGCTCTACCTTCTATTGACTACCATATTCCACAAACCTTTCACATGCTGACTCTATTCCTTACAACAACCGTGTTTAGGCTTTACCACTGATGGGCCAGATTTCACCAGCTGTGTGGTCTTGGATAAGTACCCACCCTCCCTGTTCCTAAGTTTCCTCCCCTGTGAAAACACTCCTGCTAGCACCCACCTCCTGAGTTACTAAGCATTCAAATGTGATGATCCACATAAGGCATTTGGAAGAGAGCCTGGCGCACCACAAGCATTCCAGACATGTCTTTTCACCAAGTAAATTCCAGGTCCCCTGAAAAATTAAACATGAAAAAGAAAATCTAACCATGACAGTACTAGAAGAAAATGCAAGTGAACATTTTTATAATCCTGGGCTGAGGAAGACCTTCTAAGCATGCTATCAGAGGCAGAGACAATAAAAGCAAAGGATTACTAGAACTTATCTCACAATAAAAATCATTTCTGAATGGCAGAAAACACCAGAAAGTTAGAAGATGAGCAATAATTTGGGGGAAAATTATAACACATTTGACGGACTAAAAGCTCTTTAATATACAATGAGCTTCATAACTTAAAAAAATACAAACCCTTAAAGATATTTTCCTAGAAAAATAGGTAAAAGATATAAACAGCAAAGCAAGACAGTCTGATGTGGCCAATTTATCTGTGGAGACATTTTGATGAGCCCTATTGACACAGCTGCTCCAATGCAGCCGCTGTTTCCCACTGTGTCCCATCCCAAGGCACAGTGTACTCTCCCAGTCTGCCTTCTCTCCTCACCTCCAGTCCACAGGACTTTCACTTTCCACCTTAGTTAGTCCTTTCTGCATTGCTTACATTTTCTTTTACAAAACTGTTACTTCTAATCAGAAAAAATGAAAAGGAAAAAAAAGCCAAATCATCTTTATAAAAGAGATTTTATGATATTAAATATATTTGCATACTCAAATCCTGAAAGTTAAGAATTTCATTGAGCAATTTTCCTCTATAGTCTGGAGCTGAGGATTAGGAATCTTGTGTTCCGAACGCCTTCCTTCCCTATATCTATGTATACATATATATATATACATCTAGATAGATAGATGTCTATATCTATATCAGATTCATTCATTCGTTCACTGATAGGTACCTACAGGCACCTACTGTGTGCCAGGCACTGTGATGGGCATGGGGACCTAGCAGTGAACTACAAACATTCCCTGCCTCCATGGAGCAGACAGTCTGGTTGGGGGAGGAGCAGGCAAAAAGGAAGTAAATATTCAGGTTAATAACATTGTCGAGTGTGAGGAATAATGAAGCAGGGAAAGAACACAGAGAATGGCAGGGGCTGCTGTTTTACATTAAATGGTCAGGAAGACCTCTCTAATAAGGTGATATTTGAGGAGAGGTGTGAAGGAGGTGAGGGAGTGAGCTATAAGGATCTCTGAGAACGTTCCAGGCAAAGAGAACGGCAACAGCAAAGGTCCCTAAGCAAGAGTGACCCTGCTGTGTTTGAGGAACATCAAGTTCACCAGGGTGGCTGGAGCAGAGGGATGAAGGGGGGCAGCAGTTGGAGATGAGGTCAGAAAGGTAACAGGGGTCGGGGGACCAGGTAGGACTGTTATATCCTGGTAAAGACTTTGGATTTTATTCTAAGAGTCTGGGAAAGTTGACGTTTTCAGGAAAAAGCAAGACTACAAAAAAGCAGAGGTGTCTATTCTTTACTTTTTTAAATGAAAAAGAGAGTAATTTCCATTAAAACAAATGGCTCTTGGTTATTTGTGATTACAGACCAAATGGTGCCCAATCCCCAACCATCTTTCACCGCCCCATGACTGAGACCTGTGCCTCAAATTGGCAGGAGTTACCAATAGGGAAATCTCATGTTTGGGTGTTATAAGGAAAGAGTTCACACAGCAGGCTTGGTGACTTACTCCTTGCATGTCTCCAAGAGAACCATGATTGACCCTTAGCCAACCCATGAGAATATGTCTGTCAGAGTATTCCTTATATCACCAATGGATTGACGATTTTGTTGTGTACACCTGGAGTAATAGACATTGCTGTACCATCTTGTTAGGGTTGCTTTGCACAAATATCAAGCTTGATGATGTGAACCTGTTTTCATTGCTGGAGTCAACAAGAATGTTAGGGTCCTGAGTTTTCTGGTCATGGCCAGTTGTTAACAAGATGTGCATATGTGACCAACTCTCCCATCATTGAGCATAGATATTCCACACATATTCCTGGAGTTCACTGCTACAAGAAATCGAAAGGGAAATTAGAAAATATTTTGAACTAAATGAAAAATGAAAACAACAAAACCTGTGAGATGCAGCTCAAGCAGTATTTATAGCACAAAATCCCTATATAGGAAAAGAAGAAAGGCCTCAAATCAATGACCCTAACTTTGATCTTAGGAAATTAAAAAAATAAGAACAAATTAAGTTCAGAGTAAGCAGAAGAAGGGACATAATAAAGTTGAGGGCAGAAATCAGGGAAATAGAAAATAGAGAAAATCAATGAACCAAAAGCTGGTTCTTTGAGAAGATCAATAAAACGTATACACCTGTATCCAGACTGATCAGGAAAAAAGAGAGAAGACATAAATTACCAATATCAGAAATGAGAGACATGTCCTCCAGACAGTAAAACAATAATAAGAAAATATTATGGAAAACAAGCAATAAAGAAAATTTAGATAAATTGAACTTCATCAGAATTTTTAAAAATTTGTGCCTTAAAGGACACTACCAAAAAAGTGAAAAAATAACTCACAGAAAGGGAGAAAATATTTGCAAGTCATATATCTGATAACAGGTTAGTAGCTAGACAAAGAACTCTCACAATTCAACAAAATTTAAATAATCCAATTAAAAAGTGTATATCACCAGGGAAGAAGGACATTATATTGATATGATTATTAAAAGGGGGATAAATTTTACAAAGGACATATAATACTAAACATTTACACACCTAATAACAGAGCTTCAAAAGACATGAAGCAAAACCAGAATTGAAATAAAAAATAAGCAAAAACACACAGAGATTTCAACACACCTGTCAATAATTGATAGTGAAAGTAGACAGAGAATCAGTAAGGCTATAGAGGAGTTAACACTATATCAAATTGACCTAACTGGCTTTTATAAAACATTCCAATCAACAACAGATACATTCTTTTCATGGCCAGGGAACATTCACCAGAACAGACCATTTTCTGGGCCATAAAACAATTCACAACACATTTAAAAGTATTAAAATTAATACACTTTACTATATATAAAATAGATAACTAATAAGAACCTACTGTATAGCTCAGGGATCTCTACTCAATACCCTGTAATGACCTATATGGGGATAGAATATAAAAAAGAGTGGGTATGTGTATATGTATAACTAATTCACTTTGCTGTACAGCAGAAACTAACACAACATTGTAAATCAACTATACTCCAATAAGGGAATTCCCTGGCAGTCCTGTGGTTAAGACTTCACCTTCTAATGCAGGGGTGCTGGTTGGATCCCTGGTTGGGGATCTAAGATCCCACATGCCTTGTGGCCAAGAAACCAAAACATGCAACAGAAGCGATATTGTAACAAATTCAATAAAGACTTTAAAAATAGTCCACATCAAAAAAATCTTAAAGAGAAAAAACTATACTCCAATAAAAATTAATTTAAAAAATAAATAAATAAAAAATAGCCTAACAAAAAATTTTAAATTATTAAATCATACAAAGTATGTTTTCTGAACACAATAAAATTAAATTACATTTTATTAGATTAGAGATTAAATTAAAGTAGATCAGTAAAAGAAAGATTTCTGGAAAAACCCCAAGTATTTGAAATCTGAATAACACACTTCTAAATAACGCATGTCAAGAAAGACATCAAAAAGGAGCAAAAGGGAAATTATAAAGCATTTTGAGCTGAATAAAATGAAGACATAGATAACTAGACTGAATGTGGTGAATATTTTACAATATATACAATATCGAATCATTATGCTGTACACCTGAAACTAGTATGTTATATGTCAATTACACCTCAATAAAAAATAAATAAAAATTCTACTGCTAAAAAGAAAATGAAAACATAGAAAAATTTATGGGATGCAGCTAAAGTGATGGTTTGAAGAAAGTTTACAGCACTAAATGCCTATATTAGAAAACATTAAGGATCTGGAAAAAATGACCTCAGCTTTCAAGCTAAGAAATGAAAAGACAGGGACTTCCCTGGTGGTGCAGTGGTTAAGAATCTGCCTGCCAGTGCAGGGGACATGGGTTTGAGCCCTGGTCTGGGAAGATCCCCCATGCAGCAGAGCAACTAAGCCCGTGCATCAAAACTACTGAGCCTGCACGCCACAACTACTGAACCCTGTGCGCCTGGAGCTCATGCTCCGCAACAAGAGAAGCCACAGCAGTGAGAAGCCCACGCACCGCGACAAAGAGAAGCCCCCGCTCACCACAACTAGAGAAAGCCCGTGCGCTGCAATGAAGACCCAATGCAGCCAAAAATATAAATAAATAAATAAGAAATTAAAAGACAAAAAGCAAATTAAACCTAAAGTAAGCAAACTTAAACCCAAAATAAAGATGACAGAATTCAAACACATCGAAAACAGAAAAACAAAGAAAAGCTGGTTCTTTGAGAATGTCAATAAACTATAAATTATAGATCTTACAAATATTGTATCTAAAATGGTCCCCATTGATGCCTGCCTCCTGGTATTCATGCCCCTGTGTAGTACCCTTCCCTTGACTGTGAACTGACCTAGTGACTTGCTTTTAACCAGTAAAATATGGCAAAGGTAGGGGGATGTCACTTCCAAAACTAGGCTATGACTACCATCTTGCTACACTCTCTCTATTGCTGGCTTTAATGAAACAAGCTGCCATGTTGGAGAGATAACATGACAAAGAACTGAGGGCCACCTCTTGCCAACAGCCAACAAAAAAATTGAGGACCTCAGTCCAACAACCCACAAGGAACTGAATCCTGCCAAAAACCATGTGAGCATAAAAGTGGATCCTTCCCTAGTCAAGTTTTCAGATGAGACCCTGGTCCTGGCTGACACCTTGATTACAGCCTTTTGATGCAACCGAGCTTGAACTGAGGACCCAGCTAAGCTGTGCCCAAATTCCTGAACTGCAGAATCTATGAGATAATAAATATGTATTGTTTTAAGCTGCTAAGTTTTTGATAATTTATTATGTAGAAATAGTTAACTAGCACAAATGTTAAAATGATAAGGAAATATTATCAACAGCTTTATGTTAATAAATTCGACAACTTCGATGAAAAAGATGAATGGACAAATTTCTTAAAATACACAAACTATCGAAGATTATTCAAGAAGAAATCAATAACCCACATAGTCCTACAACTATCACAAAAATTAATTTATAGTTAAGAAACTTCCCCACAAAGAAAACTTTGGGCCCAGATGACGTGATTGGTGAATTCTCCCAAGCATTTAGTAAGAAATAATTTACAATTCTACACAAACTTTTCCAGAAAATAGAAGATAACAGATTACTGCCCAGCTCATTCTATGAGACCTGCATTACTCCAAAATCAAATCAAAGACATTATAAGAAAGAAAAAAAGACTAATCTCCCTCAAGAACTTATATGCAAAAATCTTTAGCAAAATTTTAGCAAATAGAGTCTAACAATGTGTAAAAAGGATACTTCATCATGACCACATGGGGTTTCTCTGAGGAATACAAAGTAGGTTTGACAATCAAAAATCAATCACTGTAATCAAAACAGTATGATCCTGATTTTGCTGTACACCTGAAACTAACACAACATTGTAAATCAACTATACTTCAATAAAAATGAATTAATTAAAAACAAAAAAATTAAAGAATATATATATATATATAACTGAATCACACTTGACACTAACACAACGTTGTAAATAAAATAGACTTCAATTAAAATAAGACAAAATCGGGCTTCCCTGGTGGCGCAGTGGTTGAGAGTCCGCCTGCCGATGCAGGGGACACGGGTTCGTGCCCCGGTCCGGGAAGATCCCACATGCCGCG
>NW_020172669.1:1659-13804 GCF_003031525.2 Neophocaena asiaeorientalis asiaeorientalis | reverse complement strand
AACAGAAAATATAGACCAATGGAACAGGATAGAAAGCCCAGAAATAAACCCACACGCTTATGTCAATTAATGTACAACAAAGGAGGCAAGAATATACAATGGAGGAAAGATAATCTCTTCAATATGTGGTGCTGGGAAAACTGGACAGCTACATGTAAAAGAATGAAATTAGAAATTCTCTGACACCATATACAAAAATAAACTCAAAATGGATTAAAGACCTAAATGTAAGACCGGATACTCTAAAACTCCTAGAGGAAAACATAGGTAGGAACGCTCTTTGACATAAATTGCAGCAACAGTTTTTTGAATCCATCTTATAGAGTAATGGAAATAAAAGCAAAACAAAACAAAGCAAAAAAAAACAAATGGGGGCTTCCCTGGTGGTGCAGTGGTTGAGAGTCCGCCTGCCGATGCAGGGGACACATGTTCGTGCCCCGGTCCGGGAAGATCCCACATGCCGCGGAGCGCCTAGGCCTGTGAGCCATGGCCGCTGAGCCTGCGCGTCCGGAGCCTGTGCTCCGCAACGGGAGAGGCCACAACCGTGAGAGGCCCGCATACCCCCCCAAAAAACAAACAACAACAACAAAAAGTACCTAATTAAACTTAAAAGCTTTTGCACAGCAAAGGAAACCATAAACAAAACAAAAAGACAACCTACGGAATGGGAGAAAATATTTGCAAATGATGCAACCGTCAAACAATTAATTTCCAAAATATACAAACAGCTCATAAAGCTTAATATCAAAACAAACAAACAAACAAACAACCTGGGGAAGTCCCTGGCGGTCCAGTGGTTAGGACACCACACTTTCACTGCCAAGGGCCCAAGTTCAATCCCTGGTCAGGGAACTAAGATCCCACAAGCCACGCAGGTGCCGCAAATAAATAAATAAACAAACAACAAGCTAGTAGAGTGTTTTTTAAAAAAAAAACCCAGTCAAAAAATGTTCAGAAGACCTAAAAAGACTTTTCTCCAAAAAAGACATACAGATGGCCAAAAGGCACATGAAAAGATGCTCAATATCACTAATTATTAGAGAAATGCAAATCAAAACTACAATGAGGTATCACCTCACACCAGTCAGGATGGCCATGATTAAAAAGCCTACATATAATAAATGCTGGGGACCGGTGTGGAGAAAAGGGAACCCTCCTGCACTGTTAGTGGGAATGTAAATTGGTGCAGCCACTATGGAGAACAGTATGGATGTCCCTTAAAAAACTAAAAATAGAGTTACCATATGATCCTGCAGTCCCATTCCTGGGCATATATCCAGAGAAAACTCTAACTCGAAAAGATACAAGTACCCCAATGTTCATAGCAGCGCTGTTTACAATAGCAAAGACATGGAAGCAACCTAAATGCCCATCGACAGACGAATGGATAAAGAAAATGTGGTATATATAAAATGGAATCTTACTCAGCCATAAAAAAGAATGAAATAATGCCATTTGCAGCAACATGGTTGGACCTAGAGATTATCATATTAAGTGAAGTAAGTCAGACAGAGAAAGATAAATATCATATAATATCACTTATATGTGGAATCTTAAAAAATGACACAAATGAACTTATTTACAAAACAGAAATAGACTCACAGACACAGAAAACAAACTTATGGTTACCAAAGGGGATAGTGGGGGAGGGGGAATAAATTAGGAGTTTGGGATTAACAGATACACACTACTACTACATATAAAATACATAAACAACAAGGATCTACTGTATAGCACAGGGAACTATACTCAGTATTTTGTAATCACCTATATGGGAAAAAAATCTGAGACAGAATATATATATAAATAAAACTGAATCTCTTTGCTGTACACCTGAAACTAACACAACATTGTAAATAAAAAGAAAAAGAAAAAATCTATCACTGTAATTCACCATATTAATAAAAGAATAAAGAAAAAACATATAATCATCTCATTAGACACAGAAAGCATTTGACAAAAGCATAAAATCTTTTAGCAAACTAGGAATAGAAAGGGATCTTCCTCAATCTGAAGAAAAACCTATAGCTAACAACACATTTAATGAGAGACTGAATGATTTTCCCCCTAACATCAGGAACAAGGCAAAGTTATCCACTTTTACTACTGCTCTTCAATATTATACTGGAAATTCTAGTCAGTGCAATAAGGCAAGAAAAAAGTGCATATAGACTGGAAAGGAAAATGTAAGCTCTCTTTCAGGGATGATAAATTGTCCAAACCGAAAATCTTCCAGAATGTACAAGAAAGCTACAACAACTAACAAGTGATCCTGGAAAGGTTTCAGGATATAAAGTCAATATACAAGAATCAATTGTATTTTCATATATTAGTCAGAAATAATTGGGCATTTAGATTTTTAAAAATCATTTAAAATAGCATCAAAAATGTGAAATACTTAGGGATAAATTGGATGAAAAATGTGCAAGAGCTAAATATTGAAGACTACAAAATTAAAGAAGGGTTAAATAGAAAGAGATACTATACTCATGAGCTGGAAGACTCAATAAGATGTTAGTTTTCCTCAAGTTGAGGAATAGATTCAACACAATACCAACCAAAATCCTAGGAGGCTTTCCTGTAAAAATTGACAAGATGATTCTAAAATTCATAATTGATATGCAAAGAACCTAGAATAGACAAAACAATTAGGAAAAAGAATGACAAAGTTAAAAGACTTATACTACTTGATTTCAAGATTTATATAAAATTATAAATTTATAATTTTAGAATCATAAAGGTACAGTAATCAAGACACAATAGTATTGCCAGAAGGATAGACATACTGATCAATGGAACAGAATAGAGGGTCCAGAAGTTGATCCATACATATACAGTCAACTGATTTTTGACTGAGGTGACTAGGATAATATTTTCAACAAATTATGCTGTCAAAATTGGATAACCTTATGCAAAAAAATCAAGTTTCACTCATTTCATTTCCTATATAAAAATGAACTCGCAATGAATCATAGACCTAAAGGTTAAATATTTCTTGAAACTGTTATGCAGCAGTTAATTTCTAACTGATACAGAGGGATTCTATGGTGTAAAAAAATGTGAAGAATTATATTCCTTTCTTAAAGATTTATAGTTTACAATATCCAATTAAAAACTGAGAAATCCAACAATAAACAAATCTGTTTAATTTTGTTTAACCCAGTAATACACAAATGTATTTGACCATGGAGATCTTTATTTGCACATTAGTAATAGTCTATGAAACACATTTTGGAAACTATGGTCTTGTTCAAAATTTTTGCTTTACATGTGGGGAATGTGATGTCCAGAGAGAGTAATTCACTTGACCAAGTCCACTTGAATAATGGAAGATGTCTGCAGGCCTAAATCTTCTGTTCCTTGTATTACACAACAGATTATCATTTTCATTTGGTATGGTATATGCCTTGAAGGTTTCATAAGCACGTGTTGCTTCTATTTCTGTGTTTCCACTACTCCATGTGCTGTCTGTATTATAGCACTTATCATCATATAGTACAATCACCTGTATTCCCCATGAGATTGAGCATTCCTTCTGCCCAGGGAATGTGGACTGACCATTTTTGTTTTGCCCAGTTAGTTCCAGTGACTAGACTACAGCAGAATCTCAATAAATGTTTCATGAACGAAAGGAGGGGGGCAGATTTCCACGTGAACAGCCCAAGAACAAGAGTACAGACATCCAAGAGAAGAGTACAATACTCCAAGTTGGGAAGAAAGATACTGAGGAAAAGTGATCTAAGGGAGGGAGACAGGATTGGTGGGAGATTCACACAGCAACAGGAAAGAAGATCCAATGAGATATAGTGGTATCATCAATGCAGAGAAGATATTTGGTTCAGGACAGCTGGTACGTTGTTACATAATCTCTAAATAATCAGCTATGCTAAAAGCCAAGAAAATGCTCTGCTCCATGCAAAAAAATGCACATTATGACATACTAACATTAAAATAATTATTTCAGTTGGATAACATTGGATATATATCATAAATAAGTATCGGTTCAGTATGTTGAGGGAAATCATTTCAAGCTTGTTATTCTCAAAATAAAAATATTACAATATACAAAAACAAAAGTACATCACAAAAGAAACTAATATTTATTGAGCATGACAAGCTGTTGACATACCTACCCCATTTAGGTCTCATAACTACCCTGTGAGGTAAATATCTCCCTGTCCCTTTTACAAAGATTTGAGAAACTGAAGCATCCTCTCTTCTAAGAATCTGCATTGTCATAAGAATCTGGGTTGCCCCTGTTTTATTCCCAATAATTTCCAAAACCAAAAAAAAAATTTAATGTAGTGAACTTCTCCAATGACTCCAATTTTACAAACAGAGTTTAATTTTCCTGACTTACAGAACCTTTGGTTGAGCACTTAAAAAACAGTAACAGATCCATCATCTTGCTCAGGACAAACTGTAGGAATTCAAAATAGCTACCTCTCTAAGGAGAATCCAAGACTTATAAGAGTTCCTAACATGGTTTGTATCAAAACCAATTTGTAACTTTTCATGGGAACAGAAGTAAAAAGAGGAATGAATGCTTATAGAGTGCTTAATAAATTCCACATATTGTGCTAAACAATTTATAAAGCTTCCTCTGTGTAATTCTCACACCCTCCTTATGAGATAAGATATACCTTGTTCTGGAATGTTTATTTTTAAAATTATGAGTTTTAAAAGTTAGAAAAACAAAGTGCATAAATGGGATAAATGTTTAATAATGGAGATTAGCCATAAATACACAGAATGTAAACTTAAAGACAGCACTAGTCTAGGAAAAATAATTTCATTTAACTTTAAATCTAAATTTCTATTTATTTGTATCATTTATTTCATTAACATTTTAAATAATAGTCCACGAATATAAGGCAAATACATTGAGTGATACTATTTCCCAACAATACTTGGGAAATATTGGTTATGTTCTGTTTTGAAAAACCAGTCACTTACATGAGAGATTTTAAGATTATTAAGTTTAAATTGTAAATTTTTGCCTCTGATCTTCATTTTGGAACGAAATGAATCTCACTACATTTACACACATTGCAGTCAAAATTGTGTCCAGTGACACTACCATACACAGTAAAGATTCATTATATCACAGTTCTATAGAACAGCTATGGGTCCTGCCTCCTACCCAGCAGTTAACAACAAAATTCAACCCGTTAAAAGGGCAGTGGCCCTTTGGTTTCAGCTGAAATTTTTTAGTTATTAAATTATTCCCCATGTCAAAAAAAAAAAAGCCGAAACAATCTTAAAATAAAAGTGCCCAGCTAAATTGGCTGGAAATTCTAGCCCTGTACTGTCTTTCTTATAACTGACATCTTTCAGGTATCATAAACTATATTAATCTGATCTTGGAGAGGGGAATTGAAAGGGGTGTTGAAGAAAATTTAATGTTCTTTTTTCATATAAGACCCCAAATACCTAAATTCCTAATAAACATCAGGGTCAGAGAGTGACTCATGATTTCACTGTTCTCAACTGGTTAAATCAAATGACCCCTCTGGCAGTCAAGTTTTAAATCTGCAAGTCTTAAACCTGGCAGCACTCCAAGATGCAGCGGAAAGTTCTCATACTGCACTGAAGTCGAACAGGTCGGTAAGCTCCTAGGTCCTTATAGCGGCCACGCGCTGCTGCTGGGTTTCATCTTAGGACCCCACTTCCAGCAGGTCCTAAGGCTGGGGAAAGGGGCTCAGTGGGAGGCAACCAAAGCCAGAGTGGGGAGTAGGCAGATGGGGCACGGAGTCTGGAAAGAGGAAGAAGGTTGGGGGCGACGGGCTGACTTCCAATGTCCCCTACTAGTTCCCAAAGCAGTGCGGGCAGGAGGTGGGAGACCCCCAGGCCGGGTAAGGGGATCAATTAGGCATCCCACCAGCTGGGCGGCAGCGGCGGCGAGGAGAGACGTTAAGTGACCCGCTAGCCCCGCAAGGGTAGAATTGCCAAGTTGCAGGGAACGCGCCTCTGGCAGCGCGGGATCCGAGAGGCCGCCGGATGTCCCCAACGGGGTCCTGGGGTCGGAAAGCAGGTCCAGGGAGCGTTGTTAAAAAGAAAACAGCGTCTCGCTGTCGCCTGGCATCCTCCTCCCTTGGCTTGGCCTCCACCCACTTTTGCTGTCCTGCCCGCGGCCGACCGGCCCGGACCTGCCGAGAGGACGAGGCTCGCTGGGCTCAGAAACCGCGTTCTGTCCCACGTGCCCCGGAGCCCGGGCGCCGGCCCTAGTCCGGCGCGTCGCCCGCGGTCTCGTGATCCCGGACTCGCGCCCCCCATCCGCTCCCCAGTGTAGAGCGAGCTAAGGGTTCGGCGCGCTACCGAGGAGCGCAGGGGTCGGGGCGCGGGGCAGGGACACACCTCTATCTGCTGCCAGCCTGAAACTGCCAGCCGCCCCACGATTGAATCCATCCACCGGGATTCCAGCTCCTTTGGTGGGGAGAGCGCTTCGGTTCACTTTGCTCCGCAGGGGCTCTGGGTCCCGGCGGGGTAGGTGGCTCTCTGTCCTGGCTGCCCCTTCCTCCCGGGGCGAGGTGGCCGTCCCCCGGACTAGAGCTGGTGGGTCGCCTCAGGCGGGCATTTTTCGCTGGGGTGGGATCAGCACCGGCTCTGCCCCAGCTCTAGCTCCTGCGCGCCCTCTAGGCCGCGAAGAACCCCTGGTTAACCCCTTAGCTCCCGGCTCGCTGGCGCCACCTGCGCGGAGGAAGTAGGGGCCCGCGGGTGGCCGAGGGGCTGCGGGCGCAGAAGAGCCGGCGGGAATCTGAAGGGGCGGGGGGACGCTACACAGCGGGAGGACAAAGCCCTCTGTGAGGGAAGGAGAGGCCGGCGGAGAGGAATGCAGGCCCCCTGGGGAGTGTGGGGCTACGGGCGCCGCGACGCCTCCTGCTTTCCGCTCTTCCCGCTCCTTCCTCCGCCCCGAAACGCAGCCAGAAGGAGATGCAGCTGCGGGCGCATCTGGATCGGCTGCCCAGGCCATTGATGGCTGCCGTCCCCCAGCCAGCAGCTCTGGAAGCTGGCGACTCAGGCTTGGGGAAGCTATGCCGCGCTTGGCGCTGAAGATGCGCACATGAGGGAAGGGAGGCCAGGATACCTCGGCCCACTCTTGGAGTAGGTTTAGGTTGGTCAAATTCGGTGCGGAGCCCAATGCAGAATAAAGAGCAAAACCTCCCTCAAACTCTACAAAGCAGTGTGGGCTTCAGGTTTCCAAACATGACACTCACTGAGCCCCTCACGCCGACGATCATTTCCTCCCACCAGAATCCAACTTTTCATCCTTCGAATACCAACTGATTCAGAGGGAGAAATAGCCATCTGCCCAAATCCTCAGTCACTGCGACTTCTGTGTGGGTACTGACTGGTAGAATTTTTCATATCGATCATGGTCACAGAATTGCAGTGGGACCAGTCCCTGGAAATGGATCAGAACACCCTTTCATTTTACCAAGAACCAGATAGGTTCTGTCACATAGCCACTATCTGGCAATAAGTTCTGAACTTGGCTTGAGGAAGAACCCTCAAAAGCAGTAGAAAGAAAAGATAACTAACCTACATTCATTTCAATTCAGGATTCAGGAAGAAATTCCAGTGACAGCTAGTCACTTTTGGGGTCAGTGAATTCAGTAAAGAATGGTAAGCCCCAGGCAGAAGAGACACTGCTGAGAAAGAAGACACATCCAGAGTAATAGATGCAAGGAAACAGCATGGCAAGAAGGAGCCGTTGGTACTCTGAGTTGGGATGGAAACAGAGAGTTTGATTCAACGGAAAATATACTTTCTTAAAATGCAAGTTGTACAGCAGGGAAGGCAATTGTAGCTTGGGAATGGGGATTTTCATGATGTCAATGGCTAAACCAAGACCCTGTGCCAGACAGACGCTGTGGTAACTTCCCCAATATCCATACCTTCTTATCTTAGTGGTCACCTCCTGTTCTTTAATATCACATCCCTGCCCTTACTCCCTCCTGGAACATATGATTCCAATCTTAGCAAATTGGTACAATTCAAATCCAGAATAATCAGCATAGTCCCATGCCCTGCCATTGGTTGGCTATGGGTATAACCTAATTGGGGCCAATGAGGGTAGCAATTTCCTGGGGCTTTGGAGAAAGTTTTTCTTTCATATTCTGGAGGAGTTTCAGAAGCAACCCCCTCCTCGCATGTGCTCAGAGAAATAAAGAGCCCCTAATACTGTGGGCAGCTATACATTAGCAATAAGAAAGAGCCAAGTTAAAATAAAGCAGACATCAAGAAGCATAGGCAGATGGGCTTCCCTGGTGGCGCAGTGGTTGAGAGTCCGCTTGCCGATGCGGGGGACACGGGTACGTGCCCTGGTCTGGGAAGGTCCCACATGCCGTGGAGTGGCTGGGCCCGTGAGCCATGGCCGCTGAGCCTGCACGTCCGGAGCCTATGCTCCGCAACGGGAGAGGCCACAACAGTGAGAGGCCCGCGTACCGCAAAAAAAAAAAAAAAGAAAAGAAATCTGACTTTGGTGCTATTTTTGAGCCTCTGAATCAAGCAGCTTTTGAGTCTAGGTCCACCTTCATTGATTAGGCCAGTGAGATTTGAGTTTTCTGTTACTTGTAATCTAGTGTTTCTAACTAATACAGGCCCAATGGTCATTTTTGGTAGCAAAGACGCAAGCGTAAAATGGACAGATGGATTAAATAACTTTTAAGGCCCCATCCCAGTGATAAGAGTCTACCTCATTTCAGTGGTAGAGCTAAAAGGAAATCCTGGAGAAGGAGGAAACATGTAACCTGATCTGAGGGATTCATGTCTGTTTTCAAGAGTAACAAAGAGCCAACTTTTCACCATTCACATAATAACTGATTCAGAGGGAGAAATAACCATCTGCCCAAATCCTCAGTCGAGGGGACTCCTGTGGGGGACTGAATGGTGGAATTTTTCGTAGCTATTATGGCCCATAATGTTTTATTTTATACTTTCTTTTCCTCACTATACTGCAAATTCCATGAGGGTTGGGGCTGCCGGGCATCTTTCTATAACATATAACAAAGTAGACCCTCAAAAAATGGGAGCTGGAATAAAATCTGTCAATCATTTGACATTATAACAGAAAGAATTGTATGCTGTAATGCAGCCTTTGCATGTGTCATTTTTAATGATTTTTAATGACACATTTTATTATTCCCACCATGGGATTTCCTATAATAGCTCTGTCCACTCGGGACTAGAGGGAACAATATGATAAAAAAATTAGTTTAATAACAATCAAACCCTTCCGTTCATGGCATGTCTGTTATCACTGAACTAAAACCCAAGATTTAAACCTACTTTATCATAAGCCAGGTTTCAACATTTACCAACAGTTTACTCCCGCTATTCTCCTCTATCAGCCAGCAAGAATATCCCACCTCTGGGATTCCCTGGTAGAAAATTTATTTACATTTACTCTCTGAACATTGGTAGATACAAAGATCTCTCTAAACCTTGCTGGTATTCTTGTTTATTTTTATTAAGGTAAAAATCACATCACGTACAATGAACCATTTTAAAGTGTTCAATTCAGTGACATCTAGTACATTCACAGTGCTGTGCAACCATCACCCCTATCCAGTTTCAAATCCTTTCATTACCCCAGAAGAACACTCCATACCCAGTAAGTACTCACTCCCCACTCGCCCCTCCACCCATACCTTGGCAACCACTAATCTGCCATCTAACTTTATGCATTTGACTATTCCAGATATTTCATATTTAAAAATCATACAATATATGACCTTTGTGTCTGGCTTCTTTCACTTAGCATTATGTTTTCAAGGTTCACTGATGTTATAGCATGTGATCAGTACGCCATTCTTTTTAGGGCTGAATAATATTCCATTTTATAATTACTCCATACTTTGTTTATCCTTTCATCCATCGATGGACATTTGGGTTGTTTCTACCTTTTGGCGAATATGAATATTGCTGCTACAAACATTAATGTACAAGTTTTTGTTTGGATATGCTTTCATTTCTCTTGGGAATATACCTTAGAGTAGAATTTCTGGATCATATGGTAATTCTATGTTTATCTATTTGAGGAACCACCAAACTGTTTTCCACAGCAGGGATGATATTTTACATTTCCTCCAGGAATGTATGAGGGTTCCTATATCTATACATCCTCACCAGGACTTTTATTATACCCACCCTAGTGTGTATGAAGTGGTACCACATTGATTTGCATTTCCTTAAGGACATCTTTTCATGTGTTTGTTGGTCTTTTGTATGACTTCTTTGGAGAAATGTTTATTCAAGTCCTTTGCTGATTTTTAATTGGGTTGTTTGTCTTTCTGTTGTTGAGTTATAAGAGTTTTTATACATTCTGGATATTAAACCCTTATCAGAAATATGATTTGCAAATATTTTCTACAATTCATAACTTGTCTTTTCACATTCTTGATAATGAACTTAGAGGAACAAAAGTTTTTAATTTTCATGAAGTCAGATTTATTTATTCTTCGGTTGCTTGTATTTTTGCCATCAATCTAATAAACAATTGCTAAACCTTTATACAGTGCTGGTAAGAATGTAATATGTTGCAGCCAGTGTGGAAAACACTTTGGCCATACCTCACAAAGTTAAACATATACATAAATATATTATCTAGTAATTCCATTCCTAAGTATATACCCAAGAAAATTAAAAATTATATGTTCACACAAAAACCTATACACCAATGGTCATAACAGCATTATTCATAATAGCTAGACACAAAAGGACACATACTGTATTATTCCACTTATATGAGGTATCTACTTTACACAAATTTATACAGAAAGAAAGTAGGATAGAGGTTACAGGCACTGGGAGACAAGGGAAATGGGTAGTTATTGCTTAATTGTTACAGTCTTTCTGTTTGGGGTGATGGAAAAGTTATGAAGTAGATAGTGGTGATGGTTACTCAACAATGTGAATGCATTTAATGCCACTATATCATAAGCTTTAAAATGGTTAAAATGGTAATTTTTATGTGACACATATTTTGCCACAACTAAAAAATAGCATAATACACAAAAAACATTGCATTGTACTCTTTAAGTGAGCAAATCCATTATATATGAATTATATCTCAATAAAGCTGTTTTGAAAATCTGTTATCACCCCCCAAAAGAAGTATCATTAAGAAGGATAAAAATATTTAGGAATATATTTAACCAAAGAAATGCAAGACTTGTACACTGAAAAATACAAACTATTCTTGAAAGAAATTAAGGAAGACCTAAATAAGTGGAAAGCCAGCCCGATTTGATAGACTAGAGAGGTAATAGGGTTAGGATGGCAATTCTCCCCAAATCGATTTGCAGTTTGATGTAAGAACTATCAAGATACTTTTTTATAGAAATAGATGAGCTTATCCTAAATTTCATATGGAATTCCAAAAGATCTTGGATAGCCAAAACAATTTTCAAAAGGAAGAACAATGGTGAAAGATTCACACTACCCAATTACACAACTTACTATAAAGCTGCAGTAACCAAAGTGTTTAGCGGTGAGAATCCAGAGGTAAGCTATATCTCTATGGGCAATTGATTTTCAGCAAGGGTGACACATTGATTCAATGGGGAAAAATACTGTTTTCAGCAAATCATTCTGTGACAATTAGATACTAATAGACAAAAGAATGTATTTGGCCCCTACTTCAAACCATACATAAAATTCACTCGAAATGGATTTAAAAAAATGAAGTGTAGCCTAAAACTATAAAAATTTAGAAGGAAATATAGGTTAAATCTTTGTGAACTTGGATTGAGAAATGATTTCTTCATTATGATACCAAAAGTACAGGCATTAAAAGAAAAAGTAAATGACTTGGACTTCATCAAAATTAACAATGTTTGTGCCTCAAAGGACACTATCAAGAAAGTGATGAGACAACCTACAAATGGGAGAAATTATTTGCAAATCATGTATCTCATAAGAAGGTAGTATCAAGAATATATAGGGCTTCCCTGGTGGTGCAGTGGTTGGGAGTCCGCCTGCCGATTCAGGGGACACGGGTTCGTGCCCCGGTCCGGGAAGATCCCACATGCCGCGGAGCGGCTGGGCCCGTGAGCCATGGCCGCTGAGCCTGCGCGTCCGGAGCCTGTGCTCCGCAACGGGAGAGGCCACAACAGTGAGAGGCCCGCGTACCGCAAAAAAA
>NW_020172669.1:0-1614 GCF_003031525.2 Neophocaena asiaeorientalis asiaeorientalis | reverse complement strand
CTCTCGCACTTAGAACAAAAAGATAAACAATCCAGTTTAAAAAATAGGTAAAGGACCTGAACAGGAATTTCTCCAAATAAGATATATAAAGTCAATAAACACATGAAAAAATCCTCAATTCTTTAGTCATTAGGGAAACACATCAAAATCACAATGAGATATCACTTCACATCCACTGTACATCTACAATTTTTAAAAGGTTAAAAAACAAGTATTGGCAAAAACTGTGGAGAAACTGGAACCATCATATACTGTGGATGGGAATATAAAATGGAACGGATCCTGTGAAAGACAGTTTGGCAGTTCCTCATAAAGTTATGCATAGAGTTACCATATGACCAAACAACCCATTTCTAGGTATATACCCCAAAATTGAAAATATTATTATTAATAATTATTCTTATAGAGAAAATTATTCTTAATAGAGAAAAAGTAGAAGCAACCCAGATATCCAGCAACTGATGAACAAATAAACAAATGAGGTAAACCCATACAATAAAACAGCATAGTGCCATAAAAGGGAATGAAGTACTGCTACATGCTACCATATAAAGGAACCCCGGATACATTTTGCTAAGGGAAAGAAGCCAGGCACAAAAGGCCACCTAATGTATGATTACATTTATATGCAACATCCAGAATAGAAACAAGTAGATTGTGTTTAATTAGGGTTGGGGGAACAAGGGGTGAAGGTAATGATAGTTAAGTATAGGGAGTTTCTTTATGAAGTGATGAAAATGTGCTATAATCAACTACAGTAAAGAAGACAGACAAATGACCAATAAAGCACATGAAAAGGTGCTCGACATCATTAGTCATGAGGGAAATACATATCACAACCACAATATGATACCACTTCACACTCACTAGGATGGCTGTAAATTTTTTAAAAAGAGGGAAACAAGTCTTGGCAAGGATTTGGAGAAATTAGAACCTTCATGCATTGATGGTGGGAATGTAAAATGGTACAGTTGCTGTGGGAAACACTTTGATGACTTAGCAATTCTACTCCTAGATACATACCCCAGGAAAAGGAAAACATATATTCACACAATAACTTGTATACCAATATACATAGAAGCATTATTCATGAGAGCCAAAAGGTGAAACAACCCAAATGTCCATCAAATGAAAAATGGATAAACAAAAGGAGGTATACCTGTATAATAGAATATTATACAGCCATAAAAAAGAATTAAGTACCACTATATGCTACCACATGGATGAGCCTTGAAAAACATTATGCCATGTGAGTGAAACCAGACACAAAAGACCACATATTGAATGAGTCCATTTATACAAAATGTCCAGAATAGGCAAATCTATAGGGACATCAGGGAGAATGGAGGTTGCTTATGGTTGAAGTAAAAAAGGAGGTTAGTGAATGTCTGCTTAATGGACATGGATTTGCTTTACAGAGTGATGAAAATGTTCTGGCATTAGATTGGTGATAGTTGCACAGTATTTTGAATATACTAAAAAACCACTGAACTGGACACTTCAAAATGGTTAATTTTGGGACTTGCCCGGTGGTCCAGTGGTAAAGAATCCACCTTACCATGCAAAGGACGCGGGTTAGATCCCTGGCTGGGGAACTAAGATCCCACATGCTGC
>NW_020172668.1:47884-49793 GCF_003031525.2 Neophocaena asiaeorientalis asiaeorientalis | reverse complement strand
GAGTGAGGCATGCAGGAGGAGACTCACAACAGAGGGCCCACAAAATGAAAAAGGCGAGGAATCCAGAAGTTGGGAACTCTAGGCAGGAGGCCCAGAGCACCGACGTTATGGGATACAGGCCGGGGTGAACTCATAGCAAAGGGCCCACATCATGAAACTGTGAGCAAGCCGGGTGCATGTAAAATAAATCTGCACTACAATGAAGTCTCACTGCCCCCCGGTCAAAAGGGCCATCTGAATAAAGTGTAAAATTCAGAAAGGCAGGACAGGCCATGGAGAACAGGGAGCCATGTTATGCTGATGGGCGGGATGTAAATTGCCAACAACCACTCTGGAGAAGTGTATGGTATTTCCTGAAACACATAATTAATAAAGCAGAACAGCCTATGGCACTTCCACTTATGGTCCTATAGCTTCGGGATATTAAATTCAAAAACACACATCTACCGCAAAATTTCGGATGGCTCTGTTTACAAGAACTTCGTCGACGGTAAAAGATAAATATCCCAGAAAGTGAAAAATGGATACAGACGTTGTGGTACGTACGTACACTGGAATATCACTCAGCAATGAAATCTATGTCATCAGGCACATAGCGGCATACCGAGTGGATTCCGGTATGATGACTGTACGTGAAATAAGTCACACAGAAAAAGGAACATCGTAAGATATCACTAATACACGGGATGTATACTTGGCTACACATGAACGGAATTATAAAACAGAACAGGGTCTCAAATTTAGAAAACAAATTATGCTAGTTTATGGGGAAAGGTGAATTGCGTGGCTGTATAAAACCAGAGATTGAAATTAGCACAGATACCGTTCCATAAGCCAAATATGTAATAGACAAGACCTACTCCTTTCTCAAGGAAATGGACTCAACACCCCATATTCAACGCCTAGGAATATACCTGACTAGTAAGAATCTTAAAACCCATGGATTTATATGTCTCCGAAAGAGAATCAAGCGTGTGTACAGCGGCATAAACACAGCAGTGAAAATCCGGTAAATCCAATTATCAAAATGAATTTCAAAAGCAAAACACAGTAACAGTGAAATAGAGAGCAATTCTTAAATCATCCACTCAGGGCTTGTGATGCAACCTGGATTTAACACATCTACACCCAGAGCCGGGTGCCACATAAGGCTGGACACTTGAGGATGATAGCATTGGTCAGGTTCCGTGAGCAAATGCAGACCTTTTGAAGTCATACTGCATGGTACCCATTCCATGGGTCCCAACTCTCCAGGTTTAAGGGATTCTTTCTTCAGCTAAAACATGCATGGGAAACCCAGAGTATGGTCCACTGAGTGATTGGGAAACGTTTTTCCATGCATCTCAGTTTTCGTACCCTGGTACTCGGTTGCACCATTCCAGATGCTTTACTAACACTCTCCCAACTTGGAGAGTCACTGCCTTTAACCTCCTATTTGGCAAAGTTTGCAATTTCTCCGCAAGATGGACAGCAATAGGGAAAACCAATGAGAGACTAGCTGTAGGTGTATGCACGGGTAAATGTAACGCTCATTTCCCACCAGGAAGAGGAATTAACCAAAGGTCAGCGTGCCCTGCCGGAACCAGATTAGGGCTTGAAGCAATTCTGCGGCTTCGTGCCCAGCTCACAAGAAAGCGAGTTGAAGAAAGGAGTTCAGGGGCACTGTAATTCACAAACCTGCAGAGTTATAAATGACAGCTATCGTCCAAAAATATATTGAAGTAAGCCTGCGAAGAGGACTTGAAAGTGGGGAAGAATTTCAGGAAAACGATTTCAGGGAGTAGACAGGAATTGCACTTAAAGCATAGGAAAAGAGGAATAACGTCGACAGTGATGCACTTGGCCAAAAAGGGCGTATGCATTTTTTCCTGAATATATTCAGGAAAAAACGCATACGCCCTTTTTGGCC
>NW_020172668.1:47039-47363 GCF_003031525.2 Neophocaena asiaeorientalis asiaeorientalis | reverse complement strand
CCGTAGCGGCATAGTGAGTTGATTCAGGTACGGTGATTCTACGTGAAATAAGTCACACAGAAAAAGAAACATCATAAGATATCACTAATACACGGGATGTAAACTTGACTACACATGAACTGAATTACAATAGAGAACAGGGTCTGACATTTAGAAAAACGACTTGCGCTTGCGTATGGGGAAAGGTGAGTTGGGGTGCCACATAGAACCAGAGATTGAAATTAGCAGAGATACCGTTCCATAAGCCAAATATGTAATAGACAAGACTTACCCCTTGCTCAAAGAAATGGACTCAACACCACATATTCAACACCTAGGAATATA
>NW_020172668.1:4495-38865 GCF_003031525.2 Neophocaena asiaeorientalis asiaeorientalis | reverse complement strand
TAACGCTCATTTCCCACCAGGAAGAGGAATTAACCAAAGGCTCAGCGTGCCCTGCCATAAACTGATTAGGGCTTGAAGCAATATTGGGCTTTTGTGCCCAGCTCACAAGAAAGCGAGTTGAAGAAAGGAGTTCAGGGGCACTGTAATTCACAAACCTGCAGAGTTATAAATGACATCTATCGTCCAAAAATAAATTGAAGATAGCCTGCGAAGACGACTTGAAAGCGGGCCAGAATTTCAGGAAAACGATTTCAGGGGTAGACTGGAATTGCACTTAAAGCATAGGAAAAGAGGCAGAACGTCGACAATGTCAAAAGGGCCATCTGAAAAAAGTGTAAAATCCAGAAAGGCAGGGCAGGCCATGGAGAACAGGGAGCCTTGTTATGCTGATGGGCTGGATGTAAATTGCCCACAACCACTCTGGAGAAGTGTACGGTGTTTCATGAAACACCTAAGAAACGAAGCAACACAGCCTATAGCACTTACACTCATGGTCCTATAGCTTAGGGAAATTAAAATCAAAAACACACAGCCATGTGGATTCAGGTACGGTGATTCTACGTGAAATAAGTCACCCAGAAATAGAAACATCATAAGTTATCTCTAATACACTGTATATAAACTTGACTACACATGACTGAATTACAATAGAGAACGGGGTCTCAAATTTAGAAAAACAACTTGCGCTTGCTTATGGGGAAAGGTGAGTTGGGGTGCCGCATAAAACCAGAGATTGAAATTAGCACGGATACCGTTCCATAAGCCAAATATGTAATAGACAATACCTACCCCTTACTCAAAGAAATGGACTCAACACCCCATATTCAACGCCTAGGAATATACCTGACTAGGAAGAATCTTAAAACCCATGGATTTATATGTCTCCGTAAGAGAATCAAGCGTGTACAGCAGCATAAACGCAGCAGTGAAAATCCGATAAATCTCATTATCAAAATAAATTTCGAAAACAAAACACAATGACAGTGAAACAGAGAGCAATTCTTAAATAATTCACTCAGGGCTTGTGATGCAACCTGGATTTACCACATCTACACCCAGAGCTGGGTGAGACATAAGGCTGGACACTTCGCGCTGATAACATTGATGAGGTTCGGTGAGCAAATGCAGAACCTATTATGTCATACTGCATGGTACACATTCCATAGTTCCCAACTCTCCAGGTACAAGGAATTCTTCCTTCAGTTAAAACATGCATGGGAAACCCAGAGTATGGTCCACCGTGTGATTGGGAAACGTTTTAAAATGCATCTGAGTATCTGTACCCTGGTACTCGTGTTCACCATTCCAGACGCTTTACTAACACTCTCCCCACTTGGAGAGTCAGTGCCTTTAACCTCCTGTTTGGCACAGTTTGCAATTTCTGCGCAAGATGAACAGGAAGAGGGAGAACCAATGAGAGTCTAGTTGTAGGTGTCTGCACGGGCAAATTGAACGCTCATTTCCCACCAGGAAGAGGAAGTAACCAAAGGCTCAGTGTGCCTTGCGGGAACCAGATTAGGGCCTGAAGCAATCCTGCGGATTTGAGGCCAGCTCACAAGACTGCGAGTTGAAGAAATGAGCTCAGGGGCACTGTAATTCACAAAACTGCAGAGTTATAACTGACAGCTGTTAGATTAGGGCCTGAAGCAATCCTGCGGATTTGAGGCCAGCTCACAAGACTGCGAGTTGAAGAAATGAGCTCAGGGGCACTGTAATTCACAAAACTGCAGAGTTATAACTGACAGCTGTTGTCCAAAAATATATTGAAGTAAGTCTCCGAAGAGGACTTGAAAGTGGGGCAGAATTTCAGGAAAACGATTTCAGGGGGTAGACAGGAATTGCATTTAAAGCCTAGGAAAAGAGGCAGCATGTTGGCAATGATGCAGTTGGCCAAAATGGGCATATGCGTTTTTTCCAGGGCCGTCATTAACGAAGGGAGGAGGTTCCCAGCACGCTCCAGTGGACAACAGAGGGTCCACGTCGCCAAGGGAAAGGGAACCAGGCCGGAGTGTCCTCACACTAGTCGGGCCACATCATCGAAAGATGAGGGACCCAGAGCACGTTGCCTCAAACCAGAGGACACACATCACAAAGGGGTTGGGTGTGAGGCTGGCAGGAGGAGCCACAAAACAGAGGGCCAATAGAATAAAAAAGGTGAGGAACCACCCAGCAGGCGGTCAGGAGCAGCGAGGCTATGGGATCCTGTCCGGAATGAACTCACACCAGAGGGCTCTCATCATGAAACTGTGAGCAACCCAGGCTTTGTGATCTCAGAGCAGAAGGCCCACATTCCCATGGGTTTGGGAACTTGGCAGGAGTGTACTCGCACCACAGGGTGAACATCAGAAAATTTTGGGAGCCCAAGAGTTAGGGCCTGACGCCAGAGGGCCCTCATTACCGACGGGAGGTGACTCCCAACAGGCAACAACTCCGAACTGAGAGCCCATATCTCCAAGGTGACGTGTGCCAGCCAGGCAGGAGTGACCACACATCAGAGGACCCACCTCGCAGAAGGGTAAGGAATGCAGCAAGGATCAGACTCTCAACAGAGGGCCCACATCAGCAAGGGGATGGGAATAAGGCAGGAGTGTCCTCACACCAGTGGGGTGACCTCATGGAAAGTTGAGAAACACAGCACATATGGCCTCAAACAAGAGGAACAACATCACCAAGGGGCTCGGAGTGAGGCAGGCAGGATTAGCCTCACAACACAGAGCCCATAGTATAAAAAACGTGAGGAATCCAGCAGATGGAACTTCCCAGCAGGTGGCCCAGAGCACCAGGGCTATGGGATCCAGGCCAGAAATAACTCACACCAGAGGGCCCTCATCATGATACTGTGAGCAACCCAGCCGTTGGGACCACAGAGCAGAAGGCCCATATACCCATGGGTATGGGAACCTGGCATGAGTGTCATCACACCAATGGGCACACATCAGAAAATATGCGGAGCCCAGCAGTTAGGCCCTGACGCAAGAGGGCCCTCAGCACTGACTGGAAGAGGCACCCAACACGCTTCAACTGCAACCAGAGGGCCCATGTGGCCAAGGCGACTTGTGCCAACCAGGCAGGAGTGACCTCATAGCAGAGGGCACACCACAAAGAAGTGTGAGGAACCCAGCCAGGACCAGACTCTCACCAGAGGGTCCACATCACCAAGTGGATGGGAACCAGGCAGGAGTGTCCTCACACCAGTGGGGCCACATCATGGAAAGTTGAGGAAACTGGCATATGTGGCCTCAAACCAGACGTCCCACATCACCAAGGGGCTGGGAGTGAGGCAGGCAGGAGGGAACTCACAACACAGGGTCCAAAGAATAAAAAAGGTGAGGAATCCAGCAGTTGTAACCTCCCAGCAGGAGGCCCAGAGCACAGAGGCTATGGGATCTAAGCCTGAGTGAATGAACACCAGAGAGCCAATATCATCAAACTGTGAGCAACCCAGGCGCTTGGACCACAGAGCAGAAGGACCACATCCCCATGGGGATGGGAACCTAACAGGAGTGTCCTGTTATCACATGGCTCACACCAGAAAACGTGGGGAGCACAGCAGTTACGGCCTGAAACCACAGGACCCTCATCAACGAGGAGAGGAGGCTCCCTGTAGGCTCCAAATGCCACCAGAAATAAAAAGTCACCAAGGCAATGGGAAGCCAGACAGGAGTTACGTCACAGTAGAGGGCCCACCTCACAGAAGGGTGAGGAACCCAGCCAGGATCAGACTCTCACCAGAGGGCCCACATCACCAAGGGGATGGGAACCAGGGAGGAGTGTCCTCACACCAGTGGGGCCACATAATTGAAAGTTGAGGGACCCATAACACGTGGCCTCAAACCAGAGGACACACATCACCAAGGGGCTGGGTGTTCGGCAGGCAGGAGGAGCCTCAAAACAGAGGGCCCATAGAATAAAAAAGGTGAGGAATCCCGCAGGTGGAACCTCCCAGCAGGTGGCCAGGAGCAGCGAGTCTATGGGATGCAGACCTGAGTGAACTCACACCCGATGGCCCTCATCATGAAACTGTGAGCACCCCAGGCGATGGGATCTCAGAGCAGAAGGCCCAAATTCCCATGAGGTTGGAACCTGGCAGGAGTGTACTCGCACCACAGGGCGCACATCAGTATATATTGGGAGCCCAGGAGTTAGGGGTTGACGACAGAGGGCCCTCATTACCAAGGGGTGGAGACTCCCAGCAGGCAGCAACTCCCCACTGAGGGCCAACTTCGCCAAGGTGATGTGTGCCAGCCAAGCAGGATTGAATTCACAGCAGAGGGCTTACCTCACAATAGGGTGAGGATCTCAGCCAGGATAAGACTCTCACCAAAGGACCCACATGCCCAAGGGAAAGGGAACCAGGCCGGAGTGTCCTCACACTAGTGGGGCCACATCATAGAAAGGTGAGGAACCCAGCACATGTGGCTTAAACCAGAGGACCCACATCTCCAAAGGGCTCAGAGTGAGGCAGGCAGGAGTAGCCACACAATACAGGGCCCACAGAATAAAACGGTGAGTAAACCAGAAGTTGGAACCTGCCAGCGGGTGGCACAGAGCACTGAGTCTAAGGGATCCAGGCCGCAGTGAACTCACAGCAGAGGGCCTATATCATGAAACTGTGAGCAACCTAGACGTTGGGACCTCAGAGCAGAAGGCCCACATCCCAATGGGGATGGGAACCTGGCAGGAGTGTCCTCACACCACTTAGCACGTATCAGAAAATGTTGGTACCCAGCAGTTAGGGCCTGACGCCAGAGAGCCCTCATCACCGAGGGGAGGAGGCTCCCAGCAGGCTCCAACTGCCACCAGAGGGCCGACTTCGCCAACACAGCATGTGCCAGCTAGGCAGAAGGGACATCAGAGCAGAGGGCCCACCTCACAGAAGTGTGAGGAACCAAAACAGGATCAGACTCTCACCAGAGGGCCCACATCACCCAGGGAATGGGAACCAGGCAGGAGAGTCCTCATAACTGTGAGGCCACCTCAGCAAAATGTGAGGACCCCAGCACATGTGACCACAAACAACGGGACACACATCACAAAGGGGCTAGAAGTGAAGCATGCAGGAGCAGACTCACAACACAGGGCCCATAGAATAAAAAATGTGAGGAATCCAGCAGTAGGAATCTCCCAGCAGGCGGCCCAGAGCACCAAGTCTATGGGATCCAGGCCACAGTGAACTCACCGCAGAGGCCCCACATAATAAAACTGTGAGCAACCCATACATTGGGACTTCTGAGCAGAGGGCGCACATCCCCATGGGGATGGGAACCTGGCAGGAGTGTCCTCGCACCACTTAGCACGTATCAGAAAATGTGGGTAACAAGCAGTTAGGGCCTGAAGCCAGAGGGCCATCCTTACTGAAGGGAGGAGGATCCCAGCAGGCTCCAAATTCCACCAGAAGGCCCACATCGCCAAGACAACATGTGCGAGCCAGGCAGGATTGACCTCACAGCAGAGGGCTTGCCTCACAGAAGGCTGAGGAACCCAGCCAGGATCAGACTCTCACCAGAGGGCCCACATCACCAAGGGGATGGGAACCAGGCAGGAGTGTCCTCACACCAGTGGGGCCACATCAGCGAAAGGTGAGGAACCCAGTGCATGTGGCCTCAAACCAGAGGACCCACATCACCAAGGGGCTCGGAGAGAGGCAGGCAGGAAATGTCTCACAACACAGGGCCCATAGAATAAAAAATGTGAGGAACCCAGCTGTTGGAACGTCTGAGCAGGCGGCCAAGAGCACCGAGTCTATGAGATCCAGGCCACAGTTAACTCACAGCAGAGGGCCCACATCATGAAACTGTGAGCAAGCCAGCCGTTGGGACCTCAGAGCAGAAGGCCCACATCCCCATGGGGATGGGAACCTGGCAGGAGTGTCATCGCACCAGTGGGCGCACATCAGAAAATGTGGGGAGCCCAGCGCTTAGGGCCTGACCCCAGAGGGCCCCCATCACCAAGGGGAAGAGGCTCCCAGCGTGCTCCGACTGCAACCAGATGGCCCATGTGTCCAAGGTGACGTGTGCCAACCAGGCAGGAGTGCCCTCACACCAGTGGGCCCACATCAGTAAAAGGTGAGGCAACCTGCACATGTGGCCTGAAACCAGAGCACCTGCATCACAAATGGTCTGCAAATGAGGCAGGCAGAAGGAGCCTCACAGCACAGGGGCCAAAGAAAGAAAAGGTGAGGAATCCTGCAGTTGGAACCTCCCAGCAGGTGGCCCAGAGCACAGAGGCTATGGGATCTAGGCCTCAGGGAAGTAACACCAGAGAGCCTACAGCATGAAACTGTGAGCAACCCAGGCGTTGGGACCTCAGAGCTGAAGGCCCACATGCCCATGGGGATGGGAACCAGGCAGGAGTGTCCTCACACCACTGGGTGCACATCAGAAAATTATTGGAACTCAGGAGTTAGGGCCTGAGGCCAGAGTGCCCTCATTACCAAGGGGAGTAGACCCCCAGCAGGCACCAACTCCCAACTGAGGGCCCACGCCACCAAGGTGACGTGTGCCAGACAGGCAGGATTTACCTCACAGCAGAGGGCCCACCTCACAGAAGGGTGAGGAACCCACTCAGGATCAGACTCTCACCAGAGGGCCAACATCACCAAGGGGATGGGAACCAGGCAGGAGTGTCCTCACACCAGTGGGGCCACATCATTGAAAGTTGAGGGACACATCACACGGGGCCTAAAACCAGAGGACACACATCACCAAGGGGCTTGGTGTGCGGCAGGCAGTAGGAGCCTCAAACAGAGGGCCCATAGAATAAAAATGTTGAGGAATACCGTAGTTGGATCCTACCAGCAGGTGGCCAGGAGCACTGAGTCTATGGGATCCAGGCCACAGTGAACTCACCACAGAGGGCTCACATCATGAAACTGTGAGCAACCCAGGCGTTGGGACCTCAGAGCAGAAGGCCCACATTCCCCTGGGTTTGGGAACCTGGCATGAGTTTACCCGCAGCACTGGGCGCACATCTGAAAATTTTGGGAGCCCAGGAGTTAGGGGCTGACGCCAGAGGGCCCTCATTACCATGGGGAGGAGACTCCCCTCTGACACCAACTCCCAACTGAGGGCCCACGTCGCCAAGGTGATGTGTGCCAGCCAGGCAGGAGTGAAATCACAGCAGAGGGCTTACCTCACAAAAAGATGAGGAACCCAGAAAGGATAAGACTCTCACCAGAGGGCCCACATCACCAAGGGAATCGGAACCATGCAGGAGTGTCCTCACACCAAGGTGGTCACATCATAGAAAGGTGAGGAACCCAGCACATGTTGCCTAAACCAGAGGACCCACATCTCCAAAGGGCTCAGAGTGAGGCAGGCAGGAGTAACCACACAACACAGGGCCCTTAGAATAAAAAAGGTGAGTAAACCAGCAGTTGGAACCTGCCAGCAGGTGGCACAGAGCACCGAGTCTATGGGATCCAGGCCGCAGTGAACTCACAGCAGAGGGCCCATATCATGAAACTGTGAGCAACCAAGACGTTGGGACCTCAGAGCAGGAGGCCCGCATCCCCATGGGGATGGAAACCTGACAGGAGTGTCATTGCACCAGTGGGCGCACATCAGAAAATGTTGGGAGCCCAGCAGTTAGGGCCTGATGCCAGAGGGTCCTCATCACCAAGGGGAGATGGCTCCCAGCAGGCTCCAATGGCTAGCAGAGGGCCGACGTCTCCGAGGCAGGGTGTGCCTGCCAGGCTGGCGAGACCTCAGAGCAGAGGACCCACCTCAAAGAAGTGTGAGGAACCCAACAAGGATCAGACTCTCACCAGAGGGCCCACATGCCCAAGGCAAAGGGAACCAGGCCGGAGTGTCTTCACACTAGTGGGGCCACATCATCGAAAGTTGAGGGACCCAGAACACGTGGCCTCAAACCAGAGAACACACATCACCAACGGGCTGGGTGTGAGGCAGGCAGGAGGAGCCACAAAACAGAGGGCCAATAGAATAAAAAATGTGAGGAATCCCGCAGTTGGAACCTCCCAGCAGGCGGCCAGGAGCAGCAAGGCTATGGGATCCAGTCTGGAAAGAACTCGCACCATAGGGCCCTCATCATGAAACTGTGAGCAACCCAGGCTTTGTGATCTCACAGCAGAAGGCCCACATTCCCATGTGTTTGGGAACTTGGCAGGAGTGTACTCGCACCACAGGGTGCACATCAGAAAATTTTGGGAGTCCAAGAGTTAGGGCCTGACGCAAGAGGGCCCTCATTACTGATTGAGGAGACTCCCAGCAGGCAACAGCTCCAAACTGAGAGCCCACATCGCCAAGGTGACCTGTGCCAGCCAGGCAGCAGTGACCTCACAGCAGAGGGCCTACCTCACAGAAGGTTGAGGAACTCAGCCAGGATCAGACTCTCATCAGAGGGCCCACATCACCAAGGGGATGGGAACCAGGCAGGAGTGTCCTCACACCAGTGGGGCCACATCACTAAAAGGTTAGGAAAGCGGCACATATGGCCTCAAACCAGAGAACCTTCATCACCAATTGGCTGGGAATGAGGCAGGCTGGAGGAGCCTCAAAACACAGAGCCCAAAGAAAAATACGGTAAGGAATCCAGCAGTTGGAACCTCCCAGGAGGCGGTGCAGAGCACAGAGGCTACGGGATCTAGGCCTGAGTCAACTAACACCAGAGAGCCAACATCATGAAACTGTGAGCCACCCAGGTGTTGGGACCTCAGAGCAGAAGGCCCACAACCCCATGGGGATGGGAACCTTACAGGAGTGTCCTGGCATCAGAGGGCTCATATCAGAAAACCTGGGAAGCCCAGCAGTTAGAGCCTGACACCAGTGGGTCCTCATCTCCAAGGAGAGGAGGCTTCCAGCAGGCTCCAACTGCCACCAGAGGGCCGACGTCACCAAGGCAACGGGAGCAAGCCAGGCAGGAGTTACCTCACAGCAGAGGGCACACCTCACAGAAGGGTGAGGAACACAGCCAGGATCAGACTGTCACCAGAGGGCCCACATCACCAAGGGGATGGGAACCAGGCAGGAGTGTCCTCTCACCTGTGGGGCCACAGCATCAAAAGGTGACGAACGCAGCACATGTGGCCTCAAACCAGAGGACACACATCACCAAGGGGCTGGGAGTGAGGCAGGTGTCTGGACGGGCACATTTAACTCTAATTTCCCACCAGGAAAAAGAATTAACCAAAGGCTCAGAGTGCGGTTCCAGAAACAGATTACGGCCTGAAGCAAACCTTGCTTATAAGGAAGCCAGTTAAGAAAGGAAATCAGGGGCACTGTTATTCACAAACCTGCAGAGTTATAAATGACAGCTATGCAGAGTTATAAATGACAGCGATTGGCAAAAATATATTGAAGTAAGGGTGCAAAGAAGACTTGAAAACGAGGCAGAATTGCAGGAATCAGATTTCAGGAGGTAGATTGGAATTGCATTTAAAACATATGAAAAGCGGCATATTTTTGACAGTGACGCACTTGGACAAAAAGTGCGTATACATTTTTTCCTTTATATATTCAGGAAAAAACTCACATGCCCTTTTTGGCAAACCAAGCACTGAAGCAATGGAAATCTGCACTACAATGAAGTCTCATTTCCCATTCGTCAAAATGGGCATCTGAAAAAAGTGTAAAAACCAGAAACACAGGACACGCCATGGAGAACAGGAAGCCTTGTTATGCTGATGGTCCGGATGTAAATTGCGAACAGACACCCGGGAGATGTTTATGGTGTATCCTGAAACATCTAGAAAACAAAGCTACAGAGCCTAGGGCACTTCCACTTATGGCCCTATAGCTTAGGAAAATTAAAATCAACAAGACACAGCCAACACAAAATTTAGGGCTGCTGTGTTTACAAGAACCTCAAGTCCACTACAAATTAAATATCCCGGAAAGAAAACATGGTTAAAAAAGTTGTGCTACTTACGTACAATGGAATATCACTCAGCAATGAAATCAATGTCATCAGGCCTGTAGCAGCAAATTGAGTGGGTTTAAGTAAGATGATTCTAAGAGAAACATGTAACACAGAGAAAGATAATTATCATAAGATATCACTAATAGAGGGAGTGTAAACTTGGCTACACATAAACTGAATTACAAAACCGAACAGAGTCTCACATTTAGATAAAAACCTTATGCTTGCTTAAGGGGAAAGTTGAGTTGGGCTGCTGTATAAAAACAGATTGAAATTAGCACACATACCATTCCATAAGCCAAATACGTAATAAACAAGACCTACTCTTTGCTCAACGAAATAGACTCATCCATGGTGTATCACCTCACACCTATTAGAATGGGCATCATCAGAAAATCTACAAACAACAAATGCTGCAGAGAGTGTGGAGATAATGAATCCTCTTCCACTACTGTTGGAATGTAAATTGATACAGTCACTGTGAAGAACATTATGGAGTTTCTTACAAAACTAACAATAGAATTACCATATGATACAGCAATCCCACTACTGGACATATATCCAGACAAAACCGTAAGTCAAAAAGAGACATTCACCGCAATGTTCATTGCATCACTATTTACAATATCCAGGTAATGGAAGCTTCTAAGTCACATAATTCAAAAAGAAAAAGACACGTATCATAAGATATCACTTAAGGCATCATAACATATCACTAATACACGGAATGTATTGTCCACCGTGTAATTATTATGCCACTCTAGAGGGGCATAACTAATAGAGAGCAATTATTCAATAATTCATTCAGGGCTTGTGATGCAACCTGGATTTACCACCTCTACACCTAGACCTGCGTGAGACATAAGGCTGGACACTTGAGGCTGATAGGATTGGTGAGGTTCGGTGAGCCAGTGCAAACCCTTTAAAGTCATACTGTATGGTACCCATTCAATGGGTCCCAACTCTCCAGGTTTAAATGATTCTTCCTTCAGATAAAACATGCATGGGGAACCCAGGGTATGGTCCACTGTGTGATCGTGAAATGTTTTTAAATGCATCTCAGTTTTCATCCCCTGGTAATCGATTTCCCAATTTCAGACGCTTTACTAAATCTCTCCCTACTTGTAGAGTCAGTGTCTTTAACCTCCTGTTTGGCACAGTTTGCAAATTCTGCAGAAGATGTAAAGGAATATGGAGAACCAATGAGAGATTAGCTGTAGGTGTCTGCAGGGGCAAATTTAATGCTCATTTACCACCAGGAAGAGAAATTAACCAAAGGCTCAGCGAGCCATGCCGGAACCAGATTAGGGCCTGAAGCAATCCTGCGGTTTTGTGCCCAGCTCACAAGAAAGCAAGTTGAAGAAAGGGACTCAGGGGCACTGTAATTCACAAACCTGCAGAGTTATAAATGACAGCTATCATCGAAAAATATATTGAAGTAAACCTGCGAAGAAGACTTGAAATCGGGGCAGAATTGCAGGGATCCGATTTCAGGAGTTAGACGGGAATTGCTCTTAAAGAAGAGGAAGAGAGACAGAACCTCGACAATGATGTACTTGGACAGAAAGGGCATATGCGTTTTTGCCAGGGCCCTCATTAACAAGGGGAGATGGCTCCCAGCACACTTTAGTGGGCAAGAGAGGGCCCCCGTCACCAGGGCGAAGTTTTCCATACAGTGAGGAATGACGTAACATCAGAGGGCCCACCTCACAAAAGGGTGAGGTACCCAGGAAGGATAGGTCTCTCACCAGAGGGCGCACATTACCAAGGGGATGGGAACCAGGCAGGAGTGTCCTCACACCAGTGGGGCCACATCATTGAAAGTTGAGGAACCCAGCACATGTGGCCTCAAACCAGAGGACCCACATCACCAAGGGGCTCGGAGTGAGTCAGGCAGGATTAGCCTCAAAACACAGGGCCCTTGGAATAAAAAATGTGAGGAATCCAGCAGTTGAAACTTCCCAGCAGGTGGCCCTGAGTACCATGGCTCTGGAATCCAGGCCAGAATGAACTCACACCAGAGGGCCCTCAGCATGATACTGTGAGCAACCCAGCCATTGGGATTTCAGAGCAGAAGGCCCACAACTCCATGGGGATGGGAACCAGGCAGGAGAGTTCTTGCACCACTGGGCGCACATCAGAAAATGAGGGGAGAACAGCAGTTAGTGCCTGAAGCTAGAGGGCCCTCTTCACCTAGGGGAGGAGGCGCCCAGCAGGCTCCAACTGCCACGAGAGGGCCTACGTTGACAAGGCATCGTGTGCCAGCCAGGCAGGAGTGACCTCACAGCAGAAGACCCACTTCACAGAAGGGTGAGGAACCCATTCTGGATCAGACTCTCATCAGAGGACCCACATCACCAAGGGGATGGGAATTAGGCAGGAGTGTCCTCACACCAGTGGGCCACATCATGAAACTTGAGGGATCCAGGGTACGTGGCCTTAAACCAGAGGACACACATCACCAAGGGGCTGGGATTGACGCAGGCAGGAGGAGCCTCACAACACAGTGGCCAAAGAATAAAAATGGTGAGGAATCCAGCAGTTGGAAACTCCCAGCAGGCAGCCCACAGCACAGAGGCCATGGTATCTAGGCCTGAGTGAACTAACACCAGAGAGCCAACATCATGAAACTGCGTGCAACCCAGACGTTGGGACCACAGAGCAGAAGGCCCACATCCCCTTGGGAATGGGAAACTTACAGGAGTGTCCTGGAATCACTGGGCTCACAACAGAAAATGTGGGGAGCCCAACAGTTAGAGCCTGACGCTAGAGGGTCCTCATCACAAAGGAGAGGAGGCTCCCAGCAGGCAACAACTGCCACCAGAGGGCCGACCTCACCAAGGCAATGGGAGCAAGCCAGGCAGGAGTTACCTCACAACAGAGGGCCAACTTCACAAAAGGGTGAGGTACCCAGCCAGGATCAGACTATCACCAGAGGACGCACATCACCAAGGGGATCGAAACCAGGCAGGAGTTTCCTCACACCAGTGTGGACAAATCATAGAAAGGTGAGGAACCCTGAACATGTGGCCTAAACCAGAGGACCCACATCTCCAAGGGACTCGGAGTGAAGCAGGCAGGAGTAGCCTCACAACACAGGGCCCATAGAATAAAAAATGTGAGGAAACCAGCAGTTGGAACCTCGCAGCAGGCTGCCCATAGCACCAAGTCTATGCAATCCAGGCAGCAGTAAACTTACAGCAGAGGGCCCACTTCATAAAACTGTGAGCAACCCAGCCGTTGGGACAGCAGAGCAGAAGACCCACATCCCCATGGGGATGGGAACTTGGCAGGAGTGTCCTCACACCGCTTAGCACGTATCAGAAAATGTGGATATCCAGCAGTTATGGCCTGACGCCAGAGGGCCCACATGACCGAGGGGAGGAGGCTCCCAGCAGGTTCCAACTGCAACCATAGGGCCGACGTCAGCAAGGCGGTGTGTGCCCGCCAGGCAGGAGTGACCTCAGAGCACCGGGCCCACCTCACAGAAGGGTGAGGAACCCAAACAGGATCAGACTCTCACCAGAGGGTCCACATCACCAAGGGGTTGAGAACCAGGCAGGAGTGTTTTCACACCAGTGGGCCCACATCATCGAAGACTGAGGGACCCAGCACACGTGGCCTCAAACCAGAGAACAAACATCACCAAGGGGCTGGGTGTGAGGCAGGCAGGAGGAGCCTCACAACAGAGAGCCCAAAGAATAAAAAATGTGTGGAATCCAGCAGTTGGAACCTCCCAGCAGGCGTCCAAGAGCACCGAGTCTATTAGATCCATGCCGGAGTGAACTCACAGCAGAGGGCCCACATCATGAAACTGTGAGCAACCCAGCCGTTGGGAGCACAGACCAGAAGGCCCACATCCCCATGGGGACGGAAACCTGGCAGGAGTGTCCTCGCACCAGTGGGCGCACATCAGAAAATGCAGGGAGCCTAGCAGGTAGGGCCTGACGCCAGAGGGCCCTCATCACCGTGGGGAGGAGACTACCAGCAGGTTCCAACTGCTACCAGAGGGCCAAGGTCGCCAAGGCGACTTGTGTCAGCCAGGCAGGAATAACCTCATAACAGAGGGCCCACCTCACAGAAGTGTGAGGAACACAACCAGCATCCGACTCTCTCCAGAGGGCCCACATCACCAAGGGGATGTGAACCAGGCAGGAGTGTCCTCACACCAGTAGGGCGACATCAGCGAATGGTGAGGAATCCAGCACGTGTGGGCTCAAACAAGGGGACACACATCACGAAGGGGCTGTGAGTGAGGCATGCAGGAGGAGACTCACAACAGAGGGCCTATAGAATAAAAAAGGTGAGGAATCCAGCAGTTGGAACCTCCCAGCAGGCGGCCAGGAGCAGCGAGTCTATGGGATCCAGGCCTGAGTGAACTCACCACAGAGGGCCCTCATCGTGAAACTGTGAGCAGCACAGACGTTGGGACCTCAGAGCTGAAGGCCCTCATTCCCATGTGGTTGGGAACCTGGCAGGAGTGTACTCGCACCACAGGGCGCACATCAGAAAATTTGGGAGCCCAGGAGTTAGGGCCTGACGCAAGAGGGCCCTCATTACCGAGGGGAAGAGACTCCAAGCAGGCACCAACTCCCAACTGAGGGCACACGTCGCCAAGGTAATGTTTGCCAGCCAGGCAGGAGTGACCTCACAGCAGAGGGCCTACCTCACAGAAGGGTGAGGAACCCAGCCAGGTTAAGACTCTCACCAGAGGGCACAGATCCCCCAGGGGATCGGAACCAGGCAGGAGTGTCCTCACACCAGTGTGGTCATATCATAGATAGGTGAGGAACCCAGCATATGTGGCCTAAACCAGACGACCCACATGTCCAAGGGACTCAGAGTGAGACAGGCAGGAGTAGCCACACAACACAGGGCCCATAGAATAAAAAAGGTGAGGAAACCAGCAGTAGGCACCTGCCAGCAGGCCGCCCAGAGCATCAAGTCTATGGGATCCAGGCCACAGTGAACTCACAGCAGAGGGCCACATCATGAAACTGTGAGCAACCCAGACGTTGGGACCTCAGAGCACAAGGCCCACATTCCCTCAGGGATGGGAACCTGGCAGGAGTGTCATCGCACCACTTAGCAGGTATCAGGAAATGTGGGTACCCAGCAGTTAGGGTCTGAAGCCAGAAGGCCCTCATCACAGAGGGAAGGGGGCTCTCAGCAGGCTCCAACTGCCACCAGAGTGCCGACGTCACCAAGGAGGTGTGTGCAAGCCAGGCAGGAGTGGCCTCAGAGCAGAGGACCCACCTCACAGAAGTGTGAGGGACCCAGTCAGGATCAGACTCTCACCAGAGCGCCCACATCACCAAGGGGATGGGAACCAGGCAGGAGTGTCCTCACACCAGGGGGGCCACATCAGCGAAAGGTGAGGAACACAGCACATGTGACCTCAAACAAAACGACACACATCACGAAGGGGCTGGGAGTGAGGCATGCAGGAGAAGACTCACAAGAGAGGGCCCATAGAATAAAAAAGGTGAGGAAACCAGTAGTTGGAACCTCCAAGCAGGCGGCCCAGAGCACCGACGCTATGGGATACAGGCCGGAGTGATCTCACAGCAGAGGGCCCACATTCTGAAACTGTGAGCAACCCAGATGTTGGGACCACAGAAGAGAAGGCCCACAACCACGTGGGGATGGGAACCTGGCAGGAGTCTCATTGAACCAGTGGGCGCACATCAGAAAATGTGGGGAGCCCGGCAGTTAGGGCCTGACGCAAGAGGGCCCTCATCACCGAGGGGAGGAGGGTCCCAGCAGGCTCCAACTGTTACCAGATGTATGATGAACCCAGCTAGGATCAGACTCTCACCAGTGGGCCCACATCACCAAGTGGATGGGAACCAGGCAGGAGTGTCCTCACACCAGTGGGGCCACATCAGCGAAAGGTGAGGAACCCAGCACACGTGGCCTCAAACCAGAGGACACACATCCACAAGGGGCTGGGAATGAGGCAGGCAGGAGGAGCCTCAAAACAGAGGGCCCATACAATATAAAAGGTGAGGAATCTGGCAAATGGAACCTCCCAGCAGGCGGCCAGGAGCAGCGAGGCTATGGGATCCAGGCCTGAGTGAACTCACACCAGAGGGCCCACATCCTGACACTGTGAGCAACCCAGCCATTGGTACCTCAGAGCAGAAGTTCCACATCCCCATGGGGATGGGAACCTGGCAGGAGTGTCATCACACCAGTGGGCGCACATCAGAAAATGCGGGGAACCCAGCAGTTAGGGCCTGACGCCAGAGGGCCATCATCACCGTGGGGAGGAGACTACCAGAAGGCTCCAACTGCAACCAGAGGGCGAAGGTCGCCAAGGCGACTTGTGCCAGCCAGGCAGGAATTACCTCATAGCAGAGGGCCCACCTCACAGAAGTGTGAGGAACACAACCAGCATCCGACTCTCTCCACAGGGCCCACATCACCAAGGGGATGGGAACCAGGCAGGAGTGTCCTCACACCAGTGTGGTCACATCATAGAAAGGTGAGGAACCCAGCACATGTGGCCTAAACCAGACGACTCACATGTCCTAGGGTCTCGGAGTGAGACAGGCAGTAGTAGCCACACAACACAGGGCCCATAGAATAAAAAAGGTGAGGAAACCAGCAGTTGGCTCCTGCCAGCAGGCGGCCCAGAGAATCGAGTCGATGGGATCCAGGACACAGTGAACACACAGCAGAGGGCCACATCATGAAACTGTGAGCAACCCAGACGTTGGGACCTCACAGCACAAGGCCCACATTCCCTCAGGGTTGGGAACCTGGCAGGAGTGTCATCGCACCACTTAGCACGTATCAGAAAATGTGGGTACCCAGCAGTTAGGGCCTGACGCCAGAAGGCCCTCATAACCAAGGGAAGGAGGCCCTCAGCAGGCTCCAACTGCCACCAGAGTGCCGACGTCGCCAAGGAGGTGTGTGCAAGCCAGGCAGGAGTGACCTCAGAGCAGAGGGCCCACCTCACCGAAGTGTGAGGGACCCAATCAGGATCAGACTCTCACCAGAGGGCCCACATTACCAAAGGGTTGGGAACCAGGCAGCAGTGTCCTCACACCAGTGGGGCCACATCACTAAAAGGTGAGGCAAACGGCACACGTGGCCTCAAACCAGAAGACCTACATCAACAAGGGGCTCGCAGTGAGGCAGGCAGGAGGAACCTCACAACATAGAGACCGAAGAATAAAAATGGTGAGGAATCCTGCAGTTGGAACCTCCCAGCAGGCGGCACAGAGCACAGAGGCTATGGGATCTAGGCCCGTGTGAACTAACACCAGGGAGCCAACATCATGAAACTGTGAGCAACCCAGGAGTTGGGACAAGAGAACAGAAGGCACACATCCCCATGTGGATGGGAACCTTACAGGAGTGTCCTGGCATCACTGGACTCACATCAGAAAACTTGGGGAGCCCAGCAGTTAGAGCCTGACGCCAGAGGGCCCTCATCACCTAGGAGAGGAGGTTCCCAGCAAGCTCCAATTGCCATCAGAGTGTGGACGTCACCAAGGAAACGGGAACAATCCAGGCAGGAGTTACCTCACAGAGAGGACCCACCTCACAGAAGGGTGAGGAACCCAGCCAGGATCAGACCCTCACCAGCAGTCCCACATCACCAAGGGGATGGGAACTAGGCAGGAGTGTCCTCACACCAGTGGGGTCGCATTATCGAAAGGAGAGGGACCCAGCACACGTGGCTTCAAACATGAGGACACACATCACCAAGGGGCTCGGAGTGAGGCAGGCAGGAGGAGCCTCAAAACTGAGGGCCCACAGAATACAAAATTTGAGGAATCCTGCAGTTGGAACCTCCCAGCAGGTGGCAAGGAGCAGCGAGGCTATGGGATCCCGGCTGCTGTGAACTCACAACAGAGGGATCTCATCGTGAAACTGTGAGGAACCCAGACGTTGGGACCACAGAGCAGAAGGCCCACATTCCCATGAGGTTGGGAACCTGGCAGGAGTGTAGTCACACCACAGGGCACACATCAGAACATTCTGTGAGCCCAGGAGTTAGGGCCTGACGCCAGAGGGCCCTCATTACCGAGGGCTGGAGACACCCAGCAGGCACCAACTCCCAACTGAGGGCCCACGTCACCAAGGTGACGTGTGCCACCCAGGCAGGAGTGACCTCACAGCAGAGGGCCTACGTCACAGAAGGGTAAGGAACCCAGCCAGTATAAGACGCTACCAGAGGGCCCACATCACCAAGGGGATCGGAACGAGGCAGGAGTGTCCTCACAGCAGTGTGCCCAAATCATAGAAAGGTGAGGAACACAGAACATGTGGCCTACACCAGAGGACCCACATCTCCAAGGGGCTCGGAGTGAGGCAGGCAGGAGTAGCCTCCCAACACAGGGCCCATAGAATAAAAAACTGAGGAATCTAGCAGTTGGAACCTCTCAGCAGACGGCCCAGTGCACCGAGTCTTGCGATCCAGGCCGCAGTGAACTCACAGCAGAGGGCCCACATCATGAAACTGTGAGCAACCAAGCTGTTGGGACCTCAAAGCAGAAAGCCCACATCCCCATGGGATGGGAACTTGGCAGGACTGTCCCCACACAACTTAGCATGTATCAGAAAGTGTGTGTACCCAGCAGTTATGGCCTGTCGACAGAGGGCCCTCATGACCGAGGGGAGGAGGCTCCCAGCAGGCTCCAACAGCCACCAAAGGGCGGACGTCACCAAGTGGGTTGTGCCAGCCAGGGAGGAGTGACCTCAGAGCAGAGGGCCCACCTCACAGAAGGGTGAGGATCCCAACCAAGATCAGACTCACCAGAGGGCCCACCTCACCGAGGGGTTGGGAACCAGGCAGGAGTGTTCTCAAACCAGTGGGCCCACATCATCGAAAGGTGAGGGACCCAGCACTCATGGCCTCAAACCAGAGAACAAACATCACCAAGGAGTTGGGTGTGAGGCAGGCAGGAGGAGCCTCACAACAGAGAGTGCAAAGAATAAAAAGGGTGTGGAATCCAGCAGTCGGAACCTCACAGCAGGCGGCCTAGAGCACCCAGTCTATGAGATCCATGCCGGAGTGAACTCACAGCAGAGGGCCCACATCATGAACCTGTGAGTAACCCAGACGTTGGGACCTCAGAGCAGAAGGCCCACATCCCCATGTAGATGGGAACCTGGCAGGAGTGTCCTCACACCAGTGGGCGCACATCAGAAAATGTGGGGAGCCCAGCAGTTAGGGCCTGACACAAGAGGGCCCTCATCACCGTGGGGAGGAGGCTCCCAGCAGACTCCAACTGCTACCAGAGAGCCAACTTCGCCAAGGCGACTTGTGTCGCCCAGGCAGGAATTAACTCATAGCAGAGGGCCCACCTCACAGAAGTGTGAGGAACACAACAAGCATCAGACTCTCACCAGAGGGCCCACATCACCAAGGGGATGGGAACCAGGCAGGAGTGTCATCACACCAGTGGGCGCACATCAGAAAATGTGGGGAGCCCAGAAGTTAGGGCCTGACGTCAGAGGGCCCTCATCACCGTGGGGAGGACACTCCCAGCAGGCTCCAACTGTTATCAGAGGGCCAACATCGCCAAGGCGACTTGTGACAGCCATGCAGAAATTACCTCATAGCAGAGGACCCACCTCACAGAAGTGTGAGGAACACAACCAGCATCAAACTCTCACCAGAGGGCCCGGATTACCAAGGGGATGGGAACCAGACAGGAGTGTCCTCACACCAGTGTGGTCACATCATAGAAAGGTGAGGAACCCAGCACATGTGGCCTAAACCAGAGGACCCACATGTCCAAGGGCCTCGGAGTGAGGCAGGCAGGAGTAGCCACACAGCACAGGGATCATAGAATAAGAAAGGTGAGGAAACCAGCAGTAGGAACCTGCCAGCAGGCGGCCCAGAGCACCGAGTCTATGGGATCCAAGCCACAGTGAACTCACAGCAGAGGGCCACATCATGAAACTGTGAGCAACCCAGACGTTGGGACCTCACAGCACAAGGCCCACATCCCTATAGGGATGGCAACCTGGCAGGCGTGTCCTCGCACCACTTAGCACGTATCAGAAAATGTGAGTACCTAGTAGTTACGGCCTGACGCCAGAAGGTCCTCATCACCGAGGGAAGGAGGCCCTCAGCAGGATCCAACTGCCACCAGAGTGCCGACGTCGCCAAGGTGGTGTGTTCAAGCCAGGCAGGAGTGACCACAGAGAAGAGGGCCCACCTCACCGAAGTGTGAGGGACCCAATCAGGATCAGACTCTTACCAGAGGGCCCACATCACCAAGGGGAAGGTAACCATGCTGGAGTGACCTCACACCAGTGGGGCCACATCGCTAAAAGGTGAGGCAACCGGCACATGTGACCTCAAACCAGAAGACCTACATCAACAAGGAGCTCGCAGTGAGGCAGGCAGGAGGACCTCACAACACAGGGACCGAGGAATAAAAATGGTGAGGAATCCAGCAGTTGGAACCTCCCAGCAGGCGGCCCAGAGCACCCAGTCTTGGGATCCAGGCTGCAGTGAAGTTACAGCAGAGGGCTCACATCATGCAACTGTGAGCAACCCAGCTGTTGGGAACTCAGAGCAGAAGGCCCACATCCCCATGGGGATAGGAACTTGGCAGGAGTGTCTTCGCACAACTTAGCACGTATCAGAGAATGTGGGTTCCTAGCAGTTAGGGCCTGATGCCAGAGGGCCCTCATCAACGAGGGGAGGACGCTACCAGCACGTTCCAACTGCCACCAGAGGGCCGACTTCACCAAGGCGGGGTGAGCCAGCCAGGAAGGAGTGAACTCAGCGCAGAGAACCCACCTCACGGAAGTGTGAGGGACCCAACCGGGATCAGATTCTCACCAGAGGGCCCACATCACTAAGGGGATGGGAAACAGGCATGAGTGTCCTCACCCCAGTGGGGCCACATCAGCCAAAAGTGAGGAACCCAGCACACGTGGCTTCATACAAGGGGACACACATCACGAAGGGGCTGGAAGTGAGACATGCAGGAGGAGACTCACAAGAGAGGGCCTATAGAATAAACAAGGTGAGAAATCCAGCATTTGGAAACTCCAAGCAGGAGGCCCAGAGCACAGACGCTATGGGATACAGGCCACAGTGAACTCACAGCAAAGGGCCCACATCATGAAACTGTGAGCAACCCAGCCGTTGGGACCACAGAACACTAGGCCCACATGCCCATGGGGATAAGAACTTGGCAGGAGTGTACTCGCACCACTGGGCACACATCAGAAAATGTGTGGAGCCCAGAACTTAGGTCCTGACAACATAGGGCCCTCATCACTGAGGGGAGGAGGACACAGCATGCTCCAACTGCAACCAGAGGGCCCACGTGTCCAAGGCGACATGTGCAAGCCAGACAGGAGTGACCTCACAGCAGACGGCCTACCTCCCAGAAGTGTGAGGAATCCAGCCAGGATCAGACTCTCACCAGAGGACCCACATCACCAAGGGGATGGGAACCAGGCAGGAGTGTCCTCACACCAGTGGGGCCACATCACTAAAAGGTGAGGAGACCGGCACATGTGGTCTCAAACCAGAGTACCTGCATCAGCAAGGGTCTGGGAATGATGCAGGCAGGATAAGCCTCACAACACAGGGCTCAAAGAATAAAACAGGTGAGGAATCCAGCAGTTGGAAACTCCCAGCAGGCAGCCCAAGGCACAGAGTCCATGGAATCTAGGCCTGAGTGAACTAACACCAGAGAGCCAACATGATGAAACTGTGAGCAACCCTGGCGTTGGGACCTCAGAGCAGAAGGCCCACATCCCCTGGGAATAGGAAACTTACAGTAGTGTCCTGGCATCACTGGGCTCACATCAAAAAATATGGGGAGCCCAGCAGTTAGAGCCTGACGCCAGAGGGTCCTCATCACCGATGAGACGAGTCTCCCAGCAGGCTACAACTGCCACCAGAGGGCCGACCTCACCAAGGCAATGCATGCAAGCCAGGCAGTAGTTACCTCACAACAGAGGGCCCACTTCACAGAAGGGTGAGGAACCCAACCAGGATCAGATTATCACGAGAGGACCCACATCACCAAGAGGATCTGAACCAGGCAGGAGTGTCGTCACACCACTGTAGCCAAATCAGAGAAAGGTGAGGAACCTGGAACATGTGACCTAATCCAGAGGACCCACATCTCCAAGGGGCTCGGAGTGAGGCAGGCAGGAGTAGCCTCCCAACACAGGGCCCATAGAATAAAAAATGTGAGGAAACCAGCAGTTGGAACCTCCCAGCAGATGGCCCAGAGCACCCAGTCTTGGAATCCAGGCCACAGTGAACTCACATCAGAGGGCCCACATCATGAAACTGTGAGCAACCCAGCCATTGGGAACTCAGAGCAGAAGGCCCACATCCCCATGGGGATGGGAACTTGGCAGGAGTGTCCTCGCACAACTTAGCACGTATCAGAAAATGTGGGAACCCAGCAGTTAGGGCCTGAAGCCAGAGGGCCCTCATCACCGAGGGGAGGAGGCTACCAGCACGTTCCAACTGCCACCAGAGGGTCGACTTCACCAAGGTGGGGTGTGCCAGCCAGGCAGGAGTGAACTCAGCATAGAGAGCCCACCTCACGGAAGTGTGTGGAACCCAACCAGAATCAGATTCTCACCAGAGGGCCCACATCACCAAGGGGATGGGAACCAGGCATGAGAGTCCTCACACCAGTGGGGCCACATCAGCGAAAGTTCACGAACCCAGCACATGTGGCCTCAAACTGGGGAAACACATCACGAAGGGGCTGGGAGTGAGGCATGCAGGAGGAGACTCAAAACAGAGACCCCATAGAATAAAAAAGGTGAGGAAACGAGATGTTGGAATCTCCAAGCAGGCAGCCCAGAGCACCGACGATATGGGATACAGGCCGGAGTGAACTCACAGCAGAGGGCCCACATCCTGAAACTGTGAGCAACCCAGAAGTTGGGTCCACAGAGCAGAAGGCCCACAACTCCATGGGGATGGCAACCTGGCAGGAGTGTACTCGCACAACAGGGTACACATCAGAAAATTTTGGGAGCCAAGGAGTTAGAGCCTGACGCCAGAGGGCCCTCATTACCAAGGGGAGGATACTCCCAGCAGGCACCAACTCTCAACTGAGGGCCCACGTCGCCAAGGTAATGTGTGCCAGCAAGGCAGGAGTGATCTCACAGCAGAGTGCCTACCTCACAGAAGGGCGAGGAACCCAGCCAGGATAAGACCCTCACCTGAGGACCCACATAACCTAGGGGATTGGAAACAGTCAGGAGTGTCCTGACACTGACACCAGTGTGGTCCATCATAGAAAGAAAAGAAACCCAGCACATGTGGCCTGAACAAGAGGATCCACATCTCCAAGGGGCACGGAGTGAGGCACGCAGGAATAGGCTGACAAAACAGGGCCCATAGAATAAAAAAGGTGAGGAATCCAGTAGTTGGAACCTCTGAGCAGACGGCCCAGAGCACCGAGTCTATGGGATCCAGGCTGCAGTGAAATCACAGCAGAGGGCCCACCTCATGAAACTGTGAGCAACCCAGGCGTTGGGACCTCAGAGCAGAAGGCCCACATTCCCATGTGGATGGGAACCTGGCAGGAGTGTCCTCGCACCACTTAGCACGTATCAGAAAATATGGGAACCCAGCAGTTATGGCTTTTCGCCAGAGGGCCCTCATCACCAAGGGGAGGAGGTTCCCAGCAGGCTCCAACTGCAACCAGAGGGCCCATGGGGCCAAGACGATGTGTGCCATCCAGTAAGGAGTGACCTCACAGCAGAGGGCCCACCTCACAGAAGGGTGAGGAACCCAACCAGGATCAGACTCACCAGAGCGCACACACCACCAAGGGTATGGGAACCAGGCAGGAGTGTCCTCACACCAGTGGGGCCACATCATTGAAAGGTGTGGAAACCAGCATATGTGGCCTCAAACCAGAGGACCCACATCACCAAGAGGCTCGGAGTGAGGCAGGCAGGAGGTGACTCACAACACAGGGACCATATAATAAAAAAGGTGAGGAGTCCAGCAGTTGGAAGCTCCAAGCAGGTGGCCTAGAGCACTGAGGCCATGCGATCCGTGCCGGAGTGAACTCACAGCAGAGGGCCCACATCCAGACACTGTAAGCAACCCAGCCGTTGGGACCTCTGAGCAGAGGGCCCACATCCCCATGGGGATGGGAACCTGGCAGGAGTGTCCTCGCACCAGTGGGCGCACATCAGAAAATGTGGGGAGTCCCAGCAGTTACGGCCTGACGCCAGAGGGTCCTCATCACCGAGGGGAGGAGGCCCCAGCAGGCTCCAACTGCTACCAGAGGGCTGACGTCACCAAGTCAGGGTGTGCGAGCCAGGCAGGACTGACCTCAGAGCAGAGGGCCCGCCTCACAAAAGTGTGAGGGACCCAACAAAGGTCAGATTCTCTCCAGAGGGCCCACATCACCAAGGGGATGGGAACCAAGCAGGAGTGTCCTCTCAACAGTGGGGCCACGTCAGCAAAAGATGAGGGACCAACACACGTGGCCTCAAACCAGAGGACACATAACACCAAGGGGCTGGGTGTGAGGCAGGCAGGATGAGCCTCAAAACAGAGGGCCAATAGAATAAAAAAGCTGAGGAATCCTGCAGCTGGAACCTCCCAGGAGGTGGCCAGGGGCAGCGAGGATTTTGGATTCAGTCCGGAATGAACTCACACTAGAGGGCACTCATTATGAAACTGTGAACAACCCAGCCGTGGGGACCTCTGAAGAGAAGGCCCACATTCCCATGGGGTTGGGATCCAGGCAGGAGTGTTCTCGCACCATAGGGCGCACATCAGAAAATTTTGGGAGCCCAGGAGTTAGGGCCTGACGCCAGAGAGCCCTCATTACCGAGGGGAGGAGACCCACAGCAGACACCAAATCCCAACTGAGGGCCCACACAGCCAAGGTGACCTGTGCCAGCCAGGCAGGATTTACCTCACAGCAGAGGGCTTACTTCACAGAAGGGTGAGGAACCCAGCCAGGATAACACTCTCACCAGACGGCCCAAAACACCAAGGGGATGGGAACCAGGCAGGAGTGTCCCCACACCAGTGGGGCCACATCACTAAAAGGTGAGGAAACCGGCACATATGGCCTCAAACCAGAGGAACTACATCACGAAGGGGCTGGGAGTGAGGCAGGCAGGAGGAGCCTCACAACACAGAGCCCAAAGAATAAAAACGGTGAGGAATCCTGCAATTGGAACCTCCCAGCAGGCAGCCCAGAACACAGAGGCTAATGGATCTAGGACTGAGTGAACTAACACCAGGGAGCCAACATCATGAAACTGTGAGCCACCTCAGCGTTGGAACCTCAGAGCAGAAGGCGCACAACCCATGGGGATGGGAACCTTACAGGAGTGTCCTGGCATTACTGGGCTCACATCGGAAAACGTGAGGAACCCAGCAGTTAGAGTCTGAACCCACAGGGCCCACATCACCGAGGAGAGGAGGCTCCCAGCAGGCTCCAACTGCCACCAGAGGGCCGACATCACCAAGGCGACGGGAGCAAGCCAGTCAGGAGTTACCTCACAGCAGAGGGCCCACCTCACAGAAGGGTGAGGAACCCAGCCAGAATCAGATTCCCACCTGAAGGCCCACATCACCAAGGGGATGGGAACCAGGCAGGAGTGTCGCCACACCAGTGGGGCCACATCAAAAAAAGATGAGGAATCCAGCACATGTGACCTCAAACCAGTGGACACACATCAACAAGTTGCTGGGAGTGAGGCAGGTGTCTGGACGGGCACATTTAACTGCAATTACCCACCAGGAATAGGAATTAACCAAAGGCTCAGCGTGCCGTGCCGGAACCAGATTAAGGCCTGAAGCAAACCTGCGGTTTTGTGGCCAGCTTACAAGGAAGGGACTTACTAAAGGAAATCAGGGGCACTGTAATTCACAAACTGCAGAGTTATAAATGACAGCTATTGTCAAAAATATATTGAAGTAAGGCTGCAAAGAGGACTTGAAAACGAGGCAGAATTGCAAGAATCAGATTTCAGGAGGTAGATTGGAATTGCAGTTAAAGCATATGTAAAGCGACAGATCTTTGACAGTGATGCACTTGGACAAAAGAGCGTATGCATTTTTTCCTGAATATATTCAGGAAAAAACGTATATGCCCTTTTTGGCCAACCAAGCACTCGAACAATGGAAATCCGCACTACAATGAAGTCTCATTTCCCATTCGTCAAAAGGGTCATCTGAAAAAATTTTTAAAACCAGAAACACAGGACAGGCCACAGAGAACAGGGAGCTTTGTTATGATGATGGGCGGGATGTAAATTGCTAACAGACACTCTGTAGATGTTTATGGTGTATCCTGAAGCATCTAAAAAACAAAACTACAGAGCCTAGGGTACTTCCGCTTATGGCCCTACAGCTTAGGAAAATTAAAATCAACAAGACACAGCCAACACAAAATTTAAAAAACTATCACAAAGACAGTTAAATAGAGAGCAAATCTTAAATAATTCATTCATGTCTTGTGAGGAAACCTGGATTTACCACATCCACACCCACAGCTGTGTGAGACATAAGGCTGGACTCTTCGGGCTGATAGCATTGGTGAGGTTCGGTGAGCAAATGCAGACCCTTTGAAGTAATACTGCATGGTATCTAATCGCAGTGTCCCAACTCTCCAGGTTTAAGTGATTAGTCCTTCAGCTTAAACATGCATGGGGAACAGAGAGTATGGTCCACCGTGTGACCGGGAAACTTGTTTAAATGCATCTCAGTTTTCGTCCCCTGGTCCTCGGATTCACCATTCAAGACCCTTTACTAATACTCCCCCCACTTGGAGAGTCAGTGCCTTTAACCTCCTTTTTGGCACAGTTTGCAATTTCTGCAGAAGATGAACAGGAATAGGGAGAACCAATGAGAGACTAGCTGTAGATTTGTGGACAGGCACATATAACTCTCATTTCCCTCCAGGAAGTGGAATTAATTACAGGCTCAGCATGCCATGCCGGAAACAGATTAGGGCCTGAAACTATCCTGCGGTTTTGTGGCCAATTCACAAGAAAGCGAGTTGAAGAAAGAGGCTCAGGGGCACTGTAATTCACAAACCTGCAGAGTTATAAATGACAGCTATCATCCAAAAATCTACTGAAGTAAGTCAGGACTGGAATTGCTCTGAAAGCATAGGAAAAGAGACATAACCTCCACAATGATGCACTTGGCCAAAAAGGGCATATGCGTTTTTTCCACAGCCCTCATTAATGAGGGTAGGAGGCTCCCAGCATGCTCCAGTGGCCAACGGAGGCCCCACGTCGCCAAGGTGACATGAGCCATCCAGGCAGGAGTGACGTCACATCAGAAGGCCCACCTCACAGAAGCGTAAGGAACCCACCCAGGATCAGACTCTCACCAGAGAGCCCACATCACCAAGGGAATGGGAACCAGGCAGGAGTGTCCAAACACCCGTGGGTCCACATCATCGACAGTTGAGGTAACCAGAACATGTGGCCTCAAACCAGAGTACCCCCATCACCATGGGTCTCGGAGTGAGGCAGGCAGGTTTAAGCTCACAACACATGGCCCATTGTATAAAAAAGGTGAGGAATCCAGCAGTTGGAAATTCCCAGGAGGCGACCCAGAGCACCGAGGCTATGGGATCCAGGTCACAGTGAACTCACAGCAGAGGGCTCTCATCGTGATAGTGTAAGCAACCCAGCCGTTGTGATATCAGAGCACAAGGCCCATATCCCCATGGGGAAGGGAATCAAGCAGGAGTGTCATCGCACCAGTGGGCACACATCAGAAAATGTGGGGAGCCCAGCAGTTAGGGCCTGATGCCAGAGTGCTGTCATCACCGAGGGGAGGTGGCTCCCAGCAGGCTCCTATTGCTACCAGAGGGCCGATGTCGCCATTGTGGGGTGTGCCAGCCAGGCAGGAGTGACTTCAGAGCAGAGGGCCAAACTCACAGAAGTGTGAGGAACCCAAAGATGATCAGACTCTCACCAGAGGGCCCACATCACCAAGGGAATGGGAACCAGGCAGGAGTGTCCTCACACCAGTGGGACCATATCACGAAAATATGAGGGACCCAGCACACGTGGCCTCAAACCAGAAGAAACACATCACAAAGGGGCTGGGAGTGAGGAAGGCAGGAGTTGTCTCACAACACAGGGCCCATAGAATAAAAAAGGTGAGGAATCCCGCAGTTGGAAGTTCCAAGCAGGTGGCCCGGAGCACCGAGGCTATGGGATCCATGCCGGAGATAACACACAAAAGAGGGCCCACATCCTGACACTGTGAGCAACCCAGCTGTTGGGACTTCGAGTAGAAGGCCCAAATCCCCATGGGGATGGGATCCTGTCAGGAGTGTCATCGCACCAGTGGGCAAACATGAGAAAATGTGGGGAGACCAGCAGTTAGGGTCCGGTGCCAGAGGGCCCTCATCACTGAAGGGAGGAGGCTTGCAGGATGCTCCACCTGCAACCAGAGGGCCCATGTGGCCATGGCGACGTGTGCCAGCCAGACAGGAGTGACCTCAGACCAGAGGGCCTTCCTCCCAGAAGTGTGAGGAATCCAGCCAGGATCAGACTCTCAGCAGAGGGCCCATACAACCAAGGGAATGGCAAACAGGCAGGAGTGTCCTCACACCACTGGGCCCACATCAATAAAAGGTGAGGAAACCGGCACATGTGGCCTCAAACCAGAGGACCTATATCAAAAAGGGGCAGGGAGTGAGGCAGGCAGGATAAGCCTCATAACACAGGGCCCAAAGAATAAAAAAGGTGAGGAACCCCGCAGTTAGAAACTCCAGGCAGGCGGCCAGGAGAAGCGAGGCTATGGGATCCAGGCAGGAGTGAACTCACACCAGAGGGCCCTCATCATGAAACAGTGAGCAACCCAGACATTGGGACCTCAGAGCAGAAGGTCTACATTCCCATGTGGTTCAAAACATGGCAGGAGTGTACTTGCACCACAGGGCACACATCAGAAAATTTTGTGAGCCCAAGAGTTAGGGCCTGACGCCAGAGGGCCCTCATTACCGAGGGGAAGAGACTCCCAGCAGGCACCAACTCCCAACTGAGGGCCCACGTCGCCAAGGTGATGTGTGCCAGCCAGGCAGGAGTGATCTCATGGCAGAGGGTCTACCTTAATGAAGGGTGAGGAACCCAACCAGGATAAGACTCTCAACAGAGAGCTCACATCACCAAGGGGATCGGAGCAAGGCAGGAGTGTCCTCACACCAGTGTGGCCACATAATAGAAAGGTGAGGATCCCAGCACATGTGGCCTAAACCAGAGGACCCACATCTCCAAGGTGCTCGGAGTGTGGCAGGCAGGAGTAGCCTCACAACACAGGGCTCATAGAATAAAAAATGTGAGGAATCCAGCAGTTTGAACCTCCCAGCAGGTGGCCCAGAGCACCCAGTCTATGGGATCCAGGCTGCGGGGAACTCACAGCAGAGGGCCCATGTCATGAAAATGTGAGCAACCCAGCCGGTGGGACCTCAGAGCAGAAAGCCCACATCCCCATGGGGAAGGGAACGTCGCAGGAGTGTCCTCGCACCACTTAGCATGTTTCAGAAGATGTGGGAACACAGCAGTTAGGGCCTGACGCCAGAGAGCCCTCATCACCGAGGGAAGGAATCTCCCAGCAGGTACCAACTTCCACCAGACGGCTGAGGTTGCCAAGGCGTTGTGTGCCAGCCAGGCAGGAGTGACCACAGAGCAGAGGGCCCACCTCACAGAAGTTTGAGGAACCCAACCAGGATCTGACTCTCACCAGAGGGCCCACATCACCAAGGGGATATAAACCAGGCAGGAGTCTCCTCACACCAGTGGGGCCACATCAGCGAAAGATGAGGAACACAGCACATGTGGACTCAAACAACGGGAAACACATCACGAAAGGGCTGGGAATGAGGCATGCAGGGGGAGACTCACAACAGAGGGCCCAGAGAATTAAAAAGGCGAGGAATCCAGGAGTTGGAAACTCCAGGCAGGCGGCCCATAGCACCGATGCTATGGGATACAGGCCGGAGTGAACTCACAACAAAGGGCCCACATCATGAAACTGTGAGCAACCCAGCCGTTGGGACCACAGAACAGAAGTCCCACATTCCCATGGGTATGGGAACCGGGCAGGAGTGTCCTCGCAAAACTGGGCACACATCAGAAAATGTGTGGAGCCCAGCACTTAGGGCCTGACACCAGAGGGCCCTAATCACTGAGGGGAGAAGGCCCCAGCACGCACCAACTGCCACCAGAGTGCCCACATCGCCAAGGCGATGTGTGCCGGTCACGCATGATTGACCTCACAGCAGAGAGCCCACAACATGAAAGTGTGAGCAACCCAGCCGTTGGGACCAGAGAATTGAAGGCCCACATTGCCATGGGGACGGGAACCTGGCAGGAGTGTCATCGCACCACTGGGCGCACATCAGAAAATGTGGGGAGCCCAGCAGTTAGGGCCTGACGCCACTGGGCCCTCATCACCGAGGGGAGGAGGCTCCCAGCAGGCTCCATTTGCAACCAGTGGGCCCATGTGGCCAAGTCGACGTGTGCCAGCCAGGCAGGAGTGACCTCACAGCAGAGGTCCCACCTCCCAGAAGTGTGAACAATTCAGCCAGGGTCAGACTCTCACCAGAGGGCCCACATCACCAAGGGGATGGGAACCAGGCAGGAGTGTCCTTACACCAGTGGGGCCACATCACTAAAAGGTGAGGAAACCGGCACAAGTGACCTCATACCAGAGGACCTACATCACAAAGGGGCTGGGAGTGAGGCCGGCAGGATGAACCTCACAACACAGGACTCAAAGAATAAAAAAGGTGAGGAATCCAGCAGTTGGAACCCCCCAGCATCCGGCCCAGAGCACAGAGGCTATGGGATCTACGCATGAGTGAACTAACACCAGAGAGCCAACATTAGGAAACTCTGAGAAACCCAGGCGTTGGGACCTCAGAGCAGAAGGACCACATCCGCATAGGGATGGGAACCTTACAGGAGAGTCCTGGCATCACTGGACTCACATCAGAAAACGTGGGGAGCCCAGCAGTTAGAGCCTGACGCCAGAGGACCCTCATCACCGAGGAGAGGAGGCTCCCAGCAGGCTCCAACTGACACCAGAGGGCCGACGTCACCAAGGCAATGGGAGCAAGCCAGACAAGAGTGACCTCACAGCACAAGGCTCACCTCACAGAAGGGTGAGGAACCCAGCCAGGATCAGACTCTCACCAGAAAGCGCACATCACCAAGGGGATGGGAACCAGGCAGGAGTCTCCTCATACCAGTGGGGCCACAGCATCGAAAGGTGAGGGACCCAGCACACGTGGCGTCAAACCGGAGGACACACATCTCCAAGGGGCTGGGTGTGAGGCAGGCAGGAGGAGCCTCAAAACAGAGGGTGCATAGAATAAAAAAGGTGACGAATCCCGCAGTTGGAACCTCCCAACTGGCGCCAGGAGCAGCGAGGCTATGGGATCCAGCCAGGAGTGAACTCACACCAGAGGGCCGTCATCATGAAACTGTGACCAACCCAGGCATTGGGACCTCAGAGCAGAAGGCCCACATTCCCATGGGGTTGGGAACCTGGCAGGAGTGTACTCGCACCACAGGGCGCACATCAGAAAATTTTGGGAGCCCAGGAGTTCGTGCCTGACGCCAGAGGGCCCTCATGGCCGAGGGTAGGAGACTCCCAGCAGGCACCAACACCCAACTGAGGGCCGACGTCGCCAAGGTCACGTATGCCAGCCAGGCAGGAGTGACCTCACAGCAGAGGGCCTACCTCACAGAAGGGTGAAGAACCCAGCCAGGATAAGACTCTCACCAGAGAGCCCACAACACCAAGGGGATAAGAACAAGGCAGGAGTATCCTCACACCATTGTGGCCACATTATAGAAAGGTCAGGAACCCAGAACATGTGGCCTAAACCAGAGGACCCACATCTCAAAGGGGCTCAGAGTGAGGCAGGCAGGAGTAGCCTCACAATACAGGGCCCATAGAATAAAAAAGCTGAGGAATCCAGCAGTTTGACCCTCCTAGCAGGTGGCCCAGAGCACCCACTCTATGGGATCAAGGCCACAGTGAACTCACAGCAGGGGACCCACATCATGAAACTATGAGAAACCCAGCCGGTGGGACCTCAGAGCAGAAGACCCACAACCCCATGGGGATGGGAACCTCGCAGGAGTGTCATCGCACCACTTAGCATGTTTCAGAAAATGTGGGAACACAGCAGTTAGGGCCTGACGCCAGAGGGCCCTCATTACCGAGGGGAGGAATCTCACAGCAGGCTCCAAGTTCCACCAGACGGCTGACGTTGCCAAGGCGGTGTGTGCCAGCCAGGCAGGAGTGACGACAGAGCAGAGGGTCCACCTCACAGAAGTGTGAGGAACCCAACCAGGATCAGACTCTCACCAGAGGGCCCACATAACCAAGGGGATGGAAACCAGGCAGGACTCTCCTCAAACCAGTGTGGCCACATCAGCGAAATTTGAGAAACACAGAACATGTGGCCTCAAACAAGGGGACACACGGCACGAAGGGGCTGGGAGTGAGGCGTGCAGGAGGAGACTCACAACAGAGGGCCCATAGAATATAAAACGCGAGGAATCCAGGAGTTGGAATCTCCAGGCAGGCTGCCCAGAGCACCGACGTTATGGGATACAGGCCGGAGTGAACTCACAGCAAAGGGCCCACATCATGAAACTCTGAGCAACCCAGCCGTTGGGACCACAAAACAGAAGTCCCACATGCCCATGGGGATGGGAACCTGGCAGGAGTGTCCTCGCACCACTGGGCACACATCAGAAAATGTGTGGAGCCCAGCACTTAGGGCCTGACACCAGAGGGCCCTCATCACTGAGGGGAGGAGGCCCCAGCACGGTACAACTGCCACCAGAGTGTGCACGTCGCCAAGGCGACGTGTGCCAGCCGGGCAGGATAGACCTCACAGCAGAAGGCCCACATCATGAAAGTGTGAGCAACCCAGCCGTTGGGACCTCAGAATAGAAGGCCCACATCCCCATGGGGACGGGAACCTGGCAGGAGTGTCATCGCACCACTCGGCGCACATCAGAAAATGTGGGGAGCCTAGCAATTAGGGCCTAACGCCACTGGTCCCTTATCACCGAGGGGAGGAGGCTCCCAGTAAGCTCCATCTGCAACCAGTGGGCCCATGCGGCCAAGTCGACGTGTGCCAGCCAGGCAGGAGTGACCTGACAGCAGAGGTCCCACCTCCCAGAAGTGTGAAGACTTCAGCCAGGGTCAGACTCTCACCAGAGGGCCCACATCACCAAGGGGATGGGAACCAGGCAGGAGTGTCCTTACACCAGTGGGGCCACATCACTAAAAGGTGAGGAAACCGGCACATGTGACCTCAAACCAGAGTACCTACATCACCAAGGGGCTGGGAGTGTGGCAGGCAGGAGGAGACTCCCAACACAGGGCCCAACGAATACAGATGTTCAGGAATCCAGGTGTTGGAACCTCCCAGCAGGCGGCCCAGAGCACAGAGGCTATGGGATCTAGGCATGAGTGAACTAACACCAGAGAGCCAGTATCATGAAACTGTGAGCAACCCAGGCGTTGGGACCTCAGAACAGAAAGCCGATATCCCCATGGGGATGGGAACTGTACAGGAGTGTCCTGGCACCACTGGGCTCACATCACAAAAGGTGGGGAGCCCAGCAGTTAGAGCCTGACGCCAGACGGCCCTCATCACAGAGGAGAGGAGGTTCCCAGCAGGCTCCAACAGCCACCAGAGGCCCGACGTCACCAAGGCAACCGGAGCAAGCCAGGCAGGAATTACCTCACAGCAGAGGGCCCACCTCACAGAATGGTGAGGAACCAAGCCAGGATCAGACTCTCACCACAGTGCCCATATTACCAAGGGGACGGGAACCAGACAGGAGTGTCCTCATGCAAGTTGGGCCACATCATAGAAAGGTGAGGGACCCAGGACACGTGGCCTCAAACCAGAGGACACACATCACCATGGGGCTCAGAGTGAGGAAGGCAGGAGGAGCGTCCCAACACAGAGCCCATAGAATAAAAAAGGTGAGGAATCCCGCAGTTGGAAACTCCAAGCAGGTGGCACAGAGCACCGAGGCTCTGGGATCCATGCCGGAGTGAACTCACAGCAGAGGGCCCACATTCTGACACTGTGAGCAACCCAGCCGTTGGGACGTCAGAGCAGAAAGCCCACATCCCCATGGGGATGGGAACCTCGCAGGAGTGTCCTCCCACAACTTTGCATGTTTCAGAAAATGTGGGAACACAGAAGTTAGGGCCTGACGCCAGAGGGCCCTCATAACCGAGGGGAGGAATCTCACAGCAGGCTCCAACTTCCACCAGACGGCTGACGTTGCCAAGGCAGTGTGTGCCAGCCACGCAGGAGTGACCACAGAGCAGAGGGCCCACCTCACAGAAGTGTGAGGAACCCAACCAGGATCAGACTCTCACCAGAGGGCCCACATCACCAAGGGGCTGGGAATGAGGCAGGCAGGAGTAGCCTCACAACACAGGGCCCATAGAATAAAAAAGCTGAGGAATCCAGCAATGGGAACCT
>NW_020172668.1:0-3603 GCF_003031525.2 Neophocaena asiaeorientalis asiaeorientalis | reverse complement strand
AATTTTGGGAGCCCATGAGTTAGGGCCTGAAGCCAGAGGGCCCTAATTACCGAGGGGAGGAGACTCCCAGCAGATACCAACTCCCAACTGAGGGCCCACAGCGCCATGGTGACATGTGCCAGCCAGGCAGGAGTGACCTCAGATCAGAGGGCCCACCTCCCAGAAGTGTGAGCAATCCAGCCAGGATCAGACTCTCACCAGAAGGCCCAAATCACAAAGGGGATGGGAACCAGGCAGGAATGTCCTCACACCAGAGGGGTCACATCAATAAAGGTGCGGAAACCGGCACATTTGGCCTCAACCCAGAGGACCTACATCAGAAATTGGCTGGGAGTCAGGCAGGCAGGAGGAGCCTGAAAACACAGGGCTCAAAGAATATAATTTGTGGGAATCCAGCAGTTGGAACCTATCAGCAGGCGGCTCAGAGTACGAAGTCTATGGGACCTAGGCCTGGGTGAACTAACACCAGAGAGCCAACATCATGAAACTGTGAACAACACAGGCGTTGGGACCTTAGAGCAGAAGGTCCACATGCCCATGTGAATGGGAACCTGGCAGGAGTGCCCTCACACCACTTAGCACGTATCAGAAAATGTGGGAACTCAACAGTTTCCTCAAACCAGAGGACCTACATCAAAAAGGGGCTGGGAGTGAGGCAGGCAGGAGGAGCCTGAAAACAGAGGGCCCAAAGAATAAAAAAGGTGGGAATCCAGCAGTTGGAACCTACCAGCAGGCGGCTCAGAGCACAGAGTCTATGGGATCTAGGCCTGAGTGAACTAACACCAGAGAGCCAACATCATGAAACTGTGAACAACCCAGCCGTTAGGACCTCAGAACAGAAGGCTCACACGCTCATGAGGATGGGAACCTGGCAGGAGTGCCCTCACACCACTTAGCACGTATCAGAAAATGTGGGAACTCAACAGTTAGGTCCTGATGCCAGAGGGCGTCATCACAGAAGGGAGGAGGCTCCCAGCAAGCTCCAACTGCCACCAGAGAGCCGACGTCGCCAAGGCGGGGTGTGGTCAGCCAGGCAGGAGTGACCTCAGAGAAGAGGGCCCACCTCACAGAAGTGTGAGGAACCCAACCACGATCAGACTCTCACCAGAGGGCCCACATCACCAAGGGGCTGGGAGTGAGGCAGATGTCTGGACGGGCACATTTAACTATAATTTCCCACCAGGAAGAGGAATAAACCAAAGGGTCAGAGTGCCGTGCCGGACCCTGATTATGGCCTGAAGGAAACCTGCGGTTTTGTGGCCAGCTTACAAGGAAGTGAGTTAAGAAAGGAAATCACGGGCACTGTAATTCACACACCTGCAGAGTTATAAATGACAGCTATTGGCAAAAATATATTGAAGTAAGTCTGCGAAGAGGACTTGTAAACGAGGCAGAATTGCAGGAATCATATTTCAGGAGGTAGATCGGATTTGCATTTAAATCCACCTCACAGAAGTGTGAGGAAACCAACCAGGCTCAGACTCTCACCAGAGGGCCCACATCACCAAGGGGCTGGGAGTGAGGCAGATGTCTGGACGGGCACATTTAACTATAATTTCACACTAGGAAGAGGAATTAACCAAAGGGTCAGAGTACCGTGCCGGACCCTGATTACAGCCTGAAGCAAACCTGCGGTTTTGTGACCAGCTTACAAGGAAGCGAGTTAAGAAACGAAATCAGGGACACTGTAATTGGCAAACCTGCAGAGTTATAAATGACAGATTTAGGCAAAAATATATTTAGGTAAGTCTGCGAACAGGACTTGAAAACGTGGTAGAATTGCAGGAATCATATTTCAGGAGGTAGATTGGAATTGCATTTAAAGCATATGAAAAGCAGCAGATCTTTGACAGTGATGCACTTGGACAAAAAGTGCGTATACATTTTTTCCTGATTATATTCAGGAAAAAAACGCATATGCCCTTTTTGGCCAACCAAGCACTCGAGCAATGGAAATCTGCACTAAAATGAAGTCTCATTTTCAAAAGGGCCATCTGAAAAAAGTGTAAAAACCAGAAACACAGGACAGGCCATGGAGAACAGGGAGCCTTGTCATGCTGATGGGCGGGATGTAAATTGCCAACAGACACTCTGGAGATGTTTATGGGGTATCCTGAAACATCTAAAAAACAAAGCTACAGAGCCTAGGGCACTTCCACTTATGGCCCTATTGCTTAGGAATATTAAAATCAACAAGACACAGCCAACACAAAATTTAAGGCTGCTGTGTTTACAAGAATCTCGAGTCCAGTACAAATTAAATATCCCCGAAAGAAAAAAATGGATAAAGAAGTTGTGCTACTTACGTACATCGGAATATCACTCATCAATGAAATCAATGTCATCAGGCCTGTAGCAGCAAATTGAGTGGATTTAAGTATGATGATTCTAAGAGAAATATGTCACACAGAGAAAGATAATTATCATAAGATATCACTAATAGAGGGCGTGTAAACTTGGCTACACATAAACTGAATTACAAAACCGAACAGTCTCACATTTAGATAAACACTTATGCTTGCTTAAGGGGAAAGTTGAGTTGGGGTGCTGTATAAAACCAGAGATTGAAATTAGCACACATACCGTTCCATAAGCCAAATATGTAATAGACAAGACCTACTCTTTGCTCAACGAAATGGACCCATCCATGGTGTATCATCTCACACCTGTTAGAATGGGCATCATCAGAAAATCTACAAACAACAAATGCTGGAGAGGGTGTGGACATAAGGAACCCTCTTCCACTATTGTTGGGAATGTAAATTGATACAGTCACTGTGGAGAACATAATGGAGTTTCTTATAAAACTAACAATAGAATTACCATATGATACAGCAATCCCACTACTGGGCATATACCCAGACAAAACCATAAATCAAAAAGAGACATTCACCGCAATGTTCATTGCATCACTATTTACACTATCCAGGTAATGGAAGCAACCTAAATGCCCACAGACAGACAAATGCATAAAGAGTGGTACATATATAAAATGGAATACTACTAAGCCATAAAAAGGAATGAAATTGGGTCATTTGTAGAGACGTTGATGGATCTAGAGACTGTCATACAGAATGAAGTAAGTCAGAAAGAGAAAAATACCAAGAGGGGAAAGCTGTTGCGGGGGTGGTGGTGGGAGGAGTTGAGAGATTGGGATTGGCATGTATATATTTATATGTATAAAATAGATAACCAATAAGAACCTGCTGTACAAAAATTAAAATAAAATTAAAAATTAAAAAAAGTAAAACAGAAAAAATATTCTGCCCTTCACATACATGTATTTATATGAATAAATTATTTCCATGCATATATCTGTAAATACAGAAAAGAGGAATAAAAACTACCTTGAACCAAAAACGAAAAAAAGAAAAAGGAAAACAGAACCCACCAGTTACACAGAGGAAAATCGTATCAGGGCACTTGCTCCAGTTGTAAACAATTCTGAAGTTGGTCAGTGGTGGGGAATCATATCCTATTCAGCCAGCAGGCCCCACGCAACAAGCGTCCTCATTGCAAAGCTCGGGGACCGTGCCAAGGCATCTGTGAGTAAACATGGGCTGAGCCCCAGGCCAGCTACTGCTGAAATGTTCCCACCCTTCC
>NW_020172667.1:0-2745 GCF_003031525.2 Neophocaena asiaeorientalis asiaeorientalis | reverse complement strand
TTGCGGGGATTAAGGACTGCCTTAGAATGGAGATACATTTACCCCATTTACCCTCAACTTCAGGCAATTTTGAGTGGGCCACTCCTATGCTTGGATATCAAGCATTTCAGCTCTGACTACATTACTCTCCTGCACCTTCTGTATTAGTGGTGGGCAGTGTGCCTGAAAAATGACGAAGATGCTGAAGTGACTTATAATTCCAGACTCCGTAGTTCTTTGTGGCCTCTTTGTATCCTTGCAACTAGCACCTCAGGGTGTAGCTGTAGATGTGGATTCAAGCAAGGCCTGACAAGGAGAGAAAGCTTTTACTCAGACACAAGGCGCCCTCAATTCTGTTGCTATGGGAGATGATGCATCCTGATTTTGTTGTTGCCACGGTAACTCATGCACTTGACCCAATCTTGTTCAGACTTGATACACCAAAGACACCTTTTCCTCAGCTGTCAGGACCATCTCCTTTTTCAGTTCAGTGTGGGAAAATACAGTCAAAAGAATTACTTTCCCAACGATATTCACTACCCTATAAGTTATTTGGCGCCAAAAGTGGGAAAGAATTGTTTCTAGACTTTTTATTGTTGTCAGCTAGTGTATGCACATATAAATCATTTGTATAATGGGGATGTACAGGATGGAGCATGCCAATCACTCCCCAACTGTTGGAGGAGCCTCCAGGTCATATTTTTATTTAACATCTTTATTGGGGTATAATTGCTTTACAATGGTGTGTTAGTTTCTGCTTTATAACAAAGTGAATCAGTTATACATATACATATGTTCCCATATCTCTTCCCTCTTGCATCTCCCTCCCTCCCACCCTCCCTATCCCACCCCTCCAGGTGGTCAAAAAGCACCAAGCTGATTTCCCTGTGCTATGCGGCTGCTTCCCACTAGCTATCTACCTTACGTTTGGTAGTGTATATATGTCAATGCCTCTCTCTCGCTTTGTCCCAGCTCCCCCTTGCCCCTCCCCATATCCTCAAGTCTGTTCTCTAGTTTTTTCTCACATACTGAGGGTTGTTTTTGGTCTTGTTTATGGTTTCCTTTGCTGTGCAAAAGCTTTTAAATTTCATTAGGTCCCATTTGTTTATTTTTGTTTTTATTTCCATTTCTCTAGGAGGTGGGTCAAAAAGGATCTTGCTGTGATTTATGTCATAGAGTGTTCTGCCTATGATTTCCTCTAAGAATTTGATAGTTTCTGACCTTACACTTAGGTCTTTAATCCATTTTGAGCTTATTTTTGTGTATGGTGTTAGGGAGTGATCTAATCTCATACTTTGACGTGTACCGCTCCAGTTTTTCCAGCACCACTTATTGAAAAGGCTGTCCTTTCTCCACGGTATATTCCTGCCTCCTTTATCAAAGATAAGGTGACAATATGTTCGGGGTTTATCTTTGGGCTTTCTATGCTGCTCCATTGATCTATTTTTCTGTTTTTGTGCCAGTACCATACTGTCTTGATTACTGTAGCTTTGTAGTAGAGTCTGAAGTCAGGGAGCCTCATTCCTCCAGCTCCGTTTTTCGTTCTCAAGATTGCGTTGGCAATTCAGGGACTTTTGTGTTTCCATACCAATTGTGAAATTTTTTGTTCTAGTTCTGCAAAAAATGCCATTGGTAGGTTGATAGGGATTGCATTGAATCTGTAGATTGCTTTGGGTAGTATAGTCATTTTCACAGTGTTGATTCTTCCCATCCAAGAACATGGTATATCTCTCCATCTATTTGTATCATCTTTAATTTCTTTCAACAGTGTCTTATACTTTTCTGCATACATGTCTTTTGTCTCCTTAGGTAGGTTTATTCCTAGATGTTTTATTCTTTTTGTTGCAATGGTAAATGGGAGTGTTTTCTTGATTTCACTTTCAGATTTTTCATCATTAGTGTATAGGAATGCCAGAGATTTCTGTGCATTAATTTTGTATCCTGCAACCTTACCAAATTGATTGTTTACTTCTGGTAGTTTTCTGGTAGCATCTTTAGGATTCTCTATGTATAGTATCATAGATATACTATCTCTATGTATCGTATCAGTGACAGCTTTACTTCTTCTTTTCTGATTTGGATTCCTTTTATTTCCTTTTCTTCTCTGATTGCTGTGACAAAAACTTCCAAAACTATGCTGAATAAGAGTGGTGAGACTGGGCAACCTTGTCTTATTCCTGATCTTAGTGGAAATGCTTTTAGATTTTCACCATTGAGGATGATGTTGGCTGTGGATTCGTCATATATGGCCTTTATTATGTTGAGGTAAGTTCCCTCTATGCCTACTTTCTGGAGGGTTTTTATCATAAATGGGTGTTGAATTTTGTCGAAAGCTTTCTCTTTTTAGGTGCAAGGTTAGGTTGTTTATTCGAGATGTTTCCTGTTTCTTAAGGTGGGCTTATATTGCTATAAACTTCCCTCTTAGAGCTGCTTTTGCTGCACCCCATAGGCTTTGGGTCGTCGTGTCTCTATTGTCATTTGTTTCTAGGTATTTTTTGTTTTCCTCTTTGATTTCTTCAGTGATCAGTTCGTTATTATGTAGTATATTGTTTAGCCTCCATGTGTTTGTATATTTTACAGATCTTTTCCTATAATTGATATCTAGTCTCATAGTGTTGTGGTCAGAAAAGATACTTGAAACAATTTCAATTTTTTAAAATTTACCAAGGCTTGATTTGTGAATGAAGATATGATCTATCTTGGAGAATGTTCCATGAGTACTTGTGGAAAATGTGTATTCTGTTGTTTTTGGATGGAGTGTCCTAT
>NW_020172666.1:2226-2450 GCF_003031525.2 Neophocaena asiaeorientalis asiaeorientalis | reverse complement strand
TCAGCCATAAAAAGGAACGAAATTGGGTCATTTGTAGTGACCTGGATGGATCTGGAGACTGTGATACAGAGTGATGTAAATCAGAAAGAGAAAAATATCATATATTAACACATATGTGTGGAACCTAGAAAAATGGTACAGATGAACCGGTATGCAGGACAGAAATAGAGACACAGATGTAGAGAACAAACGTATGGACACCAAGGGGGGAAAGTGGCAGGTGG
>NW_020172666.1:598-776 GCF_003031525.2 Neophocaena asiaeorientalis asiaeorientalis | reverse complement strand
CATTTCTCCAAAGAAGACATACAGATGGCCAAGAAACACATGAAAAGCTGCTCAACATCACTAATTATTAGAGAAATGCAAATCAAAGCTACAGTGAGGTATCACCTCACACCAGTTAGAATGGGCATCATCAGAAAATCTACAAACAACAAATGCTGGAGAGGGTGTGGAGAAAAGG
>NW_020172666.1:0-481 GCF_003031525.2 Neophocaena asiaeorientalis asiaeorientalis | reverse complement strand
TAGAATTACCATATGACCCAGCAATCCCACTACTGGGCATATACCCAGAGAAAACCATAATGCAAAAAGACACATGCACCCCAGTGTTCATTGTAGCACTATTTACAATAGCCAGGTCATGGAAGCAACCTAAATGGCCATCGACAGACAAATGGATAAAGAAGATGTGGTACATATATACAATGGAATATTACTCAGCCATAAAAAGGAACGAAATTGGGTCATTTGTAGTGACCTGGATGGATCTGGAGACTGTGATACAGAGTGATGTAAATCAGAAAGAGAAAAATATCATATATTAACACATATGTGTGGAACCTAGAAAAATGGTACAGATGAACCGGTATGCAGGACAGAAATAGAGACACAGATGTAGAGAACAAACGTACGGACACCAAGGGGGGAAAGTGGCAGGTGGGGGGCGGGGAGGGTGGTGCTGTGATGGATTGGGAGATTGGGATTGACATGTATACACTAATAT
>NW_020172665.1:0-1843 GCF_003031525.2 Neophocaena asiaeorientalis asiaeorientalis | reverse complement strand
GTTAGGTTTAGTGTTAGGGTTAGGGGACGCAGACGGTTTAGCGGACAAGTGTGTTAGCGTACAGGTTAGGATGAGGGGACAGTTTAGGGTAAGGCTTCGGGTTAGGGTTATGGTTAGGGTTAGGTTTAGGGTTAGGGTTAGGGGATGGGAACAGTTTAAGGGAGAGGTTAGGTTATGACAACGGTTTAGGGTGAGCGTTGGTGTTAGGGTACGTGTTACTGGTAGCGTACGGGTTAGGATTAGGGGACGGGTTAGCGTAAGGCTTAGGGTAAGGGTTAGGGTTAGGGTTAGGATTAGGGTTATGGTTAGTGGATGGGGACAGTTTAGGGTACAGGTTAGTGTACGACAAGGGGTCAGGTTAGTGTACGACAAGGGTTTAGGTTAAGCGTAAGTGTTAGGGTACTGGTTAGTGTTAGTGTACGGGTTAGGATTACGGCACGGGTTAGGGTAAGGCTGCGGGTAAGGGTTAGGTTTAGGGTTGGTGTTAGGGTTAGGGGATGGGGACGGTTTAGGGGACACGTTATGTTACGACAATGGTTTAGGGTGAGCATACGTGTTAAGTTACGGGTTAGCGTTAGCATACGGTTTAGGATTAGGGGACGGGTGAGTGTAAGGCTTTGGGTAAGGGTTAGGGGTAGGGTTAGGGTTAGGCTTAGGGGATGGGGACGCGGACGGTGACGGTTTAGGGGACAGGTTTGTGTAAGACAAAGGTTTAGGGTGAGCGTACATTTAGGGGATGGGGACGGTTTAGGGGACAGGTTAGGGTACGACAACTCTTTAGGGTGAGCGTACGTGTTAGGGTACTTGTTAGTGTTAGCGTACGGGTTAGGTTTAGGGGACGGGTTAGGGTAAGACTTCGCTTAAGGGTTAGTGTTAGGTTTAGGGGACGGGGACAGTTTAGGGGACAGGTTAGGATACGACAACGGTTTAGGGTGTGTGAACATGTTCGGGTATGGTTTAGTGTTAGCGTATGGGTTGGGATTAGGCGACGGGTTAGGGTAAGGAATCGGGTAAGGGTTAGTGTTAGGGTTAATTTTAGTGTTAGGGTTAGGGGTTGGGGACGGTTTAAGGGACAGGTTAGGGTACGACTATGATTTTGGTTGAGCGTACGTGTTAGGGTACGGGTTAGTGTTAGCGTACGGGTTAGGATTAGGGGATGGGTTAGGGTAAGGCTTCGGGTAAGGGTTAGGGTTAGGGTTAGCGGTTGGGGACGGTTTAAGGGACAGGTTAGGGTACGACTATGATTTTGGTTGAGCGTACGTGTTAGGGTACGGGTTAGTGTTAGCGTACGGGTTAGGATTAGGGGATGGGTTAGGGTAAGGCTTCGGGTAAGGGTTAGGGTTAGGGTTAGGGTTAGCGGTTGGGGACGGTTTAAGGGACAGGTTAGTGTACGACAATATTTTAGGGTGATTGTACGTGTTAGGGTATGGGTTAGTGTTAGCGTACGGGTTAGGATTAGGGGATGGGTTAGGGTAAGGCTTCGGGTAACTGTTAGGGTTAGGGATAGGGTTAGGCTTAGGGTTAGGGTTAGGGGACGGGGACGGTTTAGAGGACATGTTAGGGTACGACAACCGTTTAGGGTGAGCGTAAGTTTTAGAGTACGGGTTAGTTTTAGCGTACGGGTTAGGATTAAGGGACGGGTTAGGGTAAGGCTTCGGGTAAGGGTTAGGGTTAGGCTTAGGGTTAGGGTTATGGGACGGGGACGTTTTAGGGGACAGGTTAAGGTATGACAATGTTTTAGGGTGCGCATACGTGTTAGGGTATGGGTTAGTGTTAGCGTACGGGTTAAAATTAAGGGACATGTTAGGGTAAGGCTACTGGTAAGATTTAGGGTCAGGGTTAG
>NW_020172664.1:3932970-3982336 GCF_003031525.2 Neophocaena asiaeorientalis asiaeorientalis | reverse complement strand
TGTAATTTTCTTTTTTCTAGTGTCCTTGTCTAGCTTTTTTATCTGGGTAATGCTGGGAGAGAGCTGTGATTTTAATTTATCAAATGGGGTCATAAGATTAAAAATCTTGTACAGTCACTTAAGTTTTTTCCCCCACATTATGTAATAGTATCTGAAAGACCTTTCATAAATGCATGTGCTTTTTCTTTATTTTTCTCACAATGTCAACTGTGATTAGCATATAGGAAGATAGAAACCTATTTGTATGTAGGATAGTAGATTTAATTTTAAATATCTTTTTATGATCTTGAAGATGCCTTCTTAATTGAACAGATTCATTACATAGGGTACTATGATCTCTCATCTAGGCTGCATGAGAGCCTGCCACAGACAGGAGGAAAAACTTAAGGGCTTGTATGTCATTACTATGTGATATTTGACATTTATCTCTTATGGAACAGTTACATGTAGGGCTGCCATATAGGGGCTTAGTAATGAAGCAAACTGATATGTTAGGATCCTAAATGTCATTACACGGGTGACTATCAAGGTCTTCCAGAAATTTAGAAAAATAGATTCCTGGAGTAGTGTGCATGCACCCTCAAAGTGTTTGCGTGTACAATACATTCCAGATTTATCAAGTCAGTATGTTTGGTATTTGTTCTCAGGAATCTATATTATAAGCTCTTTTGCCAATTCTCTAAAACTAGAGAACCACTGTTATAAAAAAGGCGCTGTAAAGAGAACAGCTTAAAATTTAAAACATAAAATTGCACTAAAGTAACCAAGTTAATATAACTGAGGCATGTTAGATTATAAATTTGCACATATCTAGAACCAGAATAGTTTACTGATGACAAAAGTTATGTTTTTCTGATATAATGATACGCCTTAGAGATAGAAAAGGAGGACATAAGCTATGTAGCTAAATTTCAAAAATAATTCATTTACGGGGACCTCCATGGTGGTCCAGTGGGTAAGACTGCAGTCCCAATGCAGGGGGCCTGGGTTCAGTATAACTTGTCTTCTTAAAGGGCAAAAGGATTAGTCATTTCCACTGATGAAGTCATAGGTGAGAAAATTACATCATAAGTTCAGAATTACTTAAAGGGAAAGTAGAACAGAGGTATGAATCAGTGGAAAATCCAGTTATTCCACTTTGGGATGACTTACCACAGCTTTGTAAGATGTTAGGAGACAATCTGATAAAAATAATGCACTGGTTGAACATTATTTTTAAAAATTCGTAAGAGTAAATGGGCAAGTTTGTTGTAAACGTAAATAGGGGTAAATCTCTAAGTCTCCAGAGTAGATGGAATCCTTAGAATAAACTGAAGGAACTAAATTAGGAAAATATAAGTACAAACATAGGAAAATCATCAAAAATAAACTCAACAGCTTTTCAGAAAGCAGGCTATAGAGCAGGGGTAATGCCATGTTTTTCCTGTCCTTTTTGAGGCAGAAGAGACAATGTAAGTTATAGGTAGTAAAACCTTGTCCAGTGAGCTTTTAAAGTTAGTCTGTTAAAGAGATCTTGGAATCCTGTTATGGGATTACATAATTACTGCTGCCCAAGAGCATTTAAACAATCCGGTGAAGGAAAAGAATATGGATTGTATTTGAAAAATGGAAACTTACAAATAAAACTTGCTTTTACATGTATACTACTGAATGTAAAACTGGATAAATTCTTGGATGGAGTAGGGAGGTGAGATTTCCAGATTATATAGTGATTTTTGGGGTGAGGGGATACTCTCACTGGGGACATCAGTATCTTGAGAGGACTGGGATTTTTTTCTCAGCCTTATTGAGGTACAATTGACCAATAATTTTGTAATATATTTAAAATGTTTAACATGATTTGATATACATTGTGAAAAGTTTCCCACCTTATCACCATTAATTAATACATCTGTCACCTCACTTATTCACCTATTTTCCCCCTCTTTTTTCTTTTTTGGTGAGAACAGTTAAGTTATACTCTCTAGGCAAATTTCAGTTATACAATACAATGTTATCAATTATAGTCACCGTATTATACTTAGATCCTATGACCTTATTCATCTTAAACTGAAAAATTATACCCTTTTACAAGCCTCTCCCTATTTCCATCACCCCTCATCCCCTGACAACCACCGTTCTACTCTCTGTTTCTATGAGTTGGATCTTTTTTTCTCCTCGTATTGATACCACACAATATTTTTCTTTCTCTGTGTGGCTTATTTCACTTATTTCACATAATGCCCTCCAGGTTCATCCATGTCATTGCAAATGGCAGGATTTCCTTCTTATTTAGGCTGAATAATAATATTCCATTGTATACATATTTATTCCACATTTAAAAAAATCCATACATCCATCCACGGACACTTAGGTTGTTTCCATGTCCTGGCTATTGTAAAAAATGTTGCAATGAACATAGAGCGTGAACTTGCATGAACTTTGAGGTAGTAATTTCATTTCCTTTGGATATATACTCAGAAGTGGGATTGTTAGCTCATAAGATAGTTCTATATTTAATTTTTTGAGGAACCTTTATACTGTTTTTCTAGTGGTTGTACTACTTTATATTCCCATCAACTGTGTGCAGATTCCCTTCTCCCCTCATCCTTGCCAGCATTTGTTATCTCTTTTTGATAATAGACATCCTAACAAGTGTTAAGTGATATCTCACTGTAGTTTTGATTTGCATTTCCCTAATGATTAGTGATGCTGAACACCTTTTCCTGTACCTGTTGACTATTCGTATGTCTTCTTTGGAAAAGTTTAGTTTAGTTTAGTTCCTCTGCCCATTTTTAAATTGGATTGTTTGGTTTTTTGGCTGTTGAGTTGTATGAGTTCCCTATATATTTTGGATATTAACCCCTTGTCAGATAGACGGTTTGCAAATATTTTCTCCCATTCCACGGGTTGCCTTTTCATTTTGTTGACTGACTCATTTGCTGTGTAGAAGCTTTTTAGTTTGATATAGTTTCACTTATTTATTTTTTGCTTTTGATGCTCAAGCTTTTGGTGTAATATCTAAAACCTGCTGCATAGTCTCAGGAGGAAAAACTTAAGGGCTTGTATGTCATTACTATGTGATATTTGACATTTATCTCTTATGGAACAGTTACATGTAGGGCTGCCATATAGGGGCTTAGTAATGAAGCAAACTGATATGTTAGGATCCTAAATGTCATTACACGGGTGACTATCAAGGTCTTCCAGAAATTTAGAAAAATAGATTCCTGGAGTAGTGTGCATGCACCCTCAAAGTGTTTGCGTGTACAATACATTCCAGATTTATCAAGTCAGTATGTTTGGTATTTGTTCTCAGGAATCTATATTATAAGCTCTTTTGCCAATTCTCTAAAACTAGAGAACCACTGTTATAAAAAAGGCGCTGTAAAGAGAACAGCTTAAAATTTAAAACATAAAATTGCACTAAAGTAACCAAGTTAATATAACTGAGGCATGTTAGATTATAAATTTGCACATATCTAGAACCAGAATAGTTTACTGATGACAAAAGTTATGTTTTTCTGATATAATGATACGCCTTAGAGATAGAAAAGGAGGACATAAGCTATGTAGCTAAATTTCAAAAATAATTCATTTACGGGGACCTCCATGGTGGTCCAGTGGGTAAGACTGCAGTCCCAATGCAGGGGGCCTGGGTTCAGTCCCTGGTCAGTGAACTAGATCCTGCATGCATGCTGCAACTAAGAGTCCGCATGCTGCAACTAAGAAGCCCCACATGCCGCAACTAAGAAGCCTGCATGATGCAAATAAGACCTGGCACAGCCAAAACAAATAAATAAATATTTTTAAAAATTCATTTAGGATTATTGTTCATGTATATAAAGATGCATTAGACACAGAGAGTCTGCCGTCAGGAAGTTTGGAATCTAGTAAATGAGAGTGACAAGTAAACATTATTTCAGTATAATCTAATGTGCTCAGATGCATAGTATAATATGGTGGCACACACTAAAAAGAAAACTATAAAACACACTTTTTAAAGATTCATTGGACAGTTACCAACTGAAAGTAACAGGTTTCTTAGTGAGGAGAATTTCAGTCCATCTCTCCCTTATAACTGTCTTCTGCTCTTATGGATTTCATATTATATCTGGGGCCTTTAAGCATGAGGAATTCGATTCTCAACGTGCTTAGTGAGACTACCAAATAAAAATATAGGTAAAATTGACAGATAAGTGGCCAGTGGGGGAGTGAATGAAGGTCAGAGGACATGTAGAGTTGATTATATCAGTACAGTATTGTGTAGAAAATTCATAAAAATTGTATTAGAGTTGTGTATATAAAGTTCACACATATAAACATCAAACCATGAAGTGAAATAGAACAGGAAAAAAATTTAAAAACCAAAGCATCAGATTCTTATATGTTTTGAAGTAATTTTCCTAGGATATGAGACACTCATCAGATCAGTTATTATATCAATGGAAATTGTATGAAGACATAAAAAGATAAATTTGTGTATCTGGAGAATTGAGAATTATGTTTCAAGAGTTAATCATGTAATCTGTGAGAAAAATTTGAACATAGTTTATACTGGACAGTTGTGTGAGATGAGTTAATTTGTCAAATATTAAGAATTAAGTTTTAGCTAATGGTGCATCTTCTCTGGACATAGTTGAATCTATACCAACTATGTTCTTGTACTTCTATAACATTCACAGAATGCTTTAACATCCATTATATATTAACTTATTTGGCCCTCTTACCACTATCCTGTAGTAAGTAGTGCAGAAATATCCTTATTTTAGAAATGTAGATATTAAGCCTGAAAAAGACAAACTTTTATTTATTTTTAATTAGCTGAACTCTTCTGTACAGATTTTCAGTTTCTAATAATATCTAACTATATCCCAAACACAGTGTGTTCTAAGCTCATTGATTATCTTGATCTTCACAATAACTCTGAGATAGGTGGTATTATTGCTATTATTTTCCATTTTCCATTTGAGGAAGCAGCCATGGGGTCAGGCAGTTTATTGACAGTTATGCAGCTAGTGAAGGGTAGGGCTACATTAGACTTGGCATAAATTTAACCATTTTTCTCCTAATTTTACCTGTGAAAGTATCAGGTACTCAGTTTGCAAATCACTAATTTAGTAGATCTATAGTATAATTGTACTTCAAGACTGTTCTTTAGTCTGCCTTAGGGTATAATTCCCTACCTTCTATCTCATAGTAATAATAAAGATTTGTAGTAGACAATTTAAATAACATAAAAGCTATAAAAAGAAAGTAGAAGTAACTAGTAATCCCACTCAGAAGTAGTTACCAGGATTTTCTTGCACATCCTTTGCTAACTTTTTCTGCTGTGACTTAATGGAACTACAATTTTTACATAAATTGGTGTATGCTATGTATGTTTTGCAACCTGATTTTTCTTTTTTTACTCAATAGCTTATTTCTGTTTTTCATGAAAAGTGTGCTTTCATATATTTCCTATGTTTGAATATTGGCTTATATGGTAACTTTTTGATTTTTATTAAGGTTTGCTAGATTAATCATAATTTTTTTTTATTTTTAAAGGACCTACACATGTTAGTCCAACCATCACTGAAAACCAAAAGAAAAGTGAAGAAATGCAAGAGAGCATTTCAGAAGATGAGGAAAACATTAGAGTTTTACAAGAAAATAATGAAGAGCTGAAAACACGTTTACTCATTGTTGAGAACGAACTTAAAAATGAAAAGGAAGAAAAAGCAGAATTAAATAAACAGATTGTCAGTCTGCAGCAGGAACTCTCTTCTTCTGAAAAGAAGAGTTGTAGTTTTAGTGTAGAGGTCCAACAAATTCAGTCGAATTATGACAATGCGATTTCTGAATTACATGTTCAGAGAGGTATAAATCAAGAACAGGAGGAGAGGATCATGAAATTGTCAAAGGAGATAGAAACTGCTAGAAGAAACATCACAAATAATGTTTCACAAATAAAATTAATGCAAGCAAAAATAGATGAATTACGTACACTTGATTCAGTTTCTGAGATCTCAAACTTAGATTTACTCAATCTCAGGGATCTGTCAAATGGTCCTCAAGAGGAAAATTTGCCGAATACACAGTTACATCTTTTGGATAATGATTATTTGATAAGTAAGCAAGTTAAAGAAAATGGTATTCAAGAACTTGGTAGGGAAAGGTCTTTCCACTCTACTGTTGAAGCCATTTGGGAAGAATGTAAAGAGATTGTAAAGAGTTCCTCCAAAAAAAGACATCAGATCCAGGAACTGGAAGAACAAATTGAAAAATTACAGGCAGAAGTAAAAGTCTGTAGAGATGCAAACAATAGACTAAAAATGGAGGAGAGGGAGAATAAAGATTTACTAAAAGAAAAAGAAAGTCTTATACAGCAGCTGAAGGAAGAATTGCGAGAAAAAACTGTTGGTCTTGATATTCAAGTACAGCATGTAGTTGAAGGAAAGAGAGCACTTTCAGAACTTACACAAGATGTTACTTGCTATAAGGTGAAAATAAAGGAACTTGAAGCAATGTTAGAAACTCAGAAAGATGAATGTAGCCGTTCAGCCAAGTTAGAACAAGAAATTATGGATAAGGAATCTATCATTTTAAAGCAAGAAAGAAATCTGAAGGAATTTCAAGCAAATCTTCAAGATTCTATCAAAAATGCCAAAGATTTAAGTGAAAGGGAAGTCAAATTGAAAGAAGAAATCACAAAATTAACAAACAATTTGCAAGATGCAAAGCATTCACTTCAATTAAAGGAAGAAGAAAAAGAAACAAACTGGCAAGAAACAGAAAAGTAAGCTAAAAGTTATTAAAATGTTTGAAAATATGGAAAGCATTTATTGATTTTTCTGTGTAGCTTTTAAAGAATCTGGGTGGGCGTATCTTAATCTGGTTAAGTATAACATGTATGATGACTGAAGAGCTTCAATTTTGTTTATATAAACCTTTGGAACCAAAAGTTATATGCAAAGATCTGTTTATAAAATCTCCTGAAATCCTCCTTGAAAGATTTCTTCATGGTTTGGACATTCCAAATTTGTGAAAAGATCTAATTTTGTATATTATTAGTAGCTCACACATATGATTCTAAGTGATTAGTGATATGTCACTATAGATAAGTGATTTTTTTTTTTAGGTTGAAAGAGGAGCTCTCTGCAGGTGCTGCTCTTACCCAGAATCTGAAAGCAGATCTTCAGAAGAAGGAAGAAGATTATGCTGAGCTGAAAGAGAAACTGGCAGATGCCAAAAAGCAGATTGAGCAAGTACAGAAAGAGGTAGGTTATTTGAAAAAGTGTGTGGCCAATTTAAATGATAAAGATTGTTTTCCCTATATATCAAGTTTAGACACTAAGTTTAGTGTTGACCAGAACATTTGTCAACTCCATAATTTTTCTTAAATGATGAGAAAAGTTATTTCACAAAAGAAAATTTAGTCAGATTAAACAAACTGAAGGATGTCTAATATTAAGAAAAATATGTGCCTTATGTAAGATTAGAACCTTTTTTTTTCTTTTAAGAGCTGCTAAGTTCAAGTCCCCCCAGAAAAGTAAATAGCAAACTTTTGTTTGCAGATAGTATTTAGGAGAGTATGTAGTGCAATTGTAACAAGTTTTTATTATAATTTGATTTAAAAATAGGAAATATAATCACGATTCCAAATTTAAAATATATGAAAATATGTATAGTGAGGGAAAAAACTGCCTCCCAGCCATCAAGTTTCCCTCCAAGGCGTCAGATGTTACCAACTCTTTCTTTTTCTCTTCACTTCTCCCTCCTCCCTCTGTTTTTCCTTCTCTTCCTATAAAAAATGGAAACATCCTATAAACACTATGTGAACCTTGGTTTTCTTCTCTCAATATTTCCATCTCAGGATATAAAGAGTCTCCAAATGAGCTTTTTTTCTTTTTTATGACTCTGAACATTTATTTACCATTAATCAGCCCCATATTGTTGGACAATTAAGGTAATTTCCAGTCTTCTGTTAATCATGCAGTGATGCCATTTTGAACATTTGCAAGTCTTCCTTTGGTATAAATTCCTAAAAGTGGAATTTATGGGTCACTGGTTTGTACATTTGTAATTTTGATATTTATTATGCTTTTTAGAGATTATGCTGGTTTACTCACCAGAACTAATGTATGAGAACAAGAGAGTATTTTTCTCTATACTCTTATCCACAAAGTAGTATTTTATCTTTTTTTTGTTGTTTGTTTTTGTTTTTGTTTTTTTGCGGTACGAGGGCCTCTCACCGCTGCGGCCTCTCCCATCGCGGAAAACAGGCTCTGGACGCGCAGGCTCAGCGGCCATGGTGCACGGGCCCAGCCGCTCCGCGGCATGTGGGATCTTCCCAGACCGGGGCACGAACCTGCACGTCTCCTGCATCGGCAGGCAGACTCTCAAACACTGAGCCACCAGGGAAGCCCCTATCATTTTTTTTTTGATATTTGCTAATTTGACATGTAAATAGTGTATCTCAACTATAATTCTAACTTGCATATCTCTAATTATGAGTGAACATTTTTTGGTTTAAAATTCATTTGTATTTTTTTTCCTGTGGTCTGTATATTCATATTCATTGTATTTTAGTTTGGGTTATTGTTTTTCTTTTTATTATTGCTTTGTGGGAGCTTGTTACATACTTAGGAAATTAACTTTTTTTTTTTAATTTAAGGGTGATTTATTTTACTTAAGGGTGGCAGTGGGAATAGTCATAGATTTCTAATACAAACCAAATACAAAAATCAAACAACCATAAGCATAATGAAAATCTAAATATGAAAAGCTAATCTTTTAGGAGAAAAATAAGGAGACTATCTTTTTGTTTGTTTGTTTGTTTTTTGCCAGTGGTAATGGATATGTAAGGATATTGACAACAGCATTGGACTAGCAGAGGAATTGAAAATACTATACATTGATCAATGGGAAACTAGCTAAATTAATTATATTGCATATACACAAAAAAATACCATGAAGAAAGCAAACACATATATAGTGTTTGGTTGAACCATATACCATTCTAAGTGCTCTACATTACATATACTATCTCACATAATTTCCCAACAATACTACTACTATCCCATTTTACATATCAGACAAGAAGTTAAGTAACATGCCCAAGATGACACATATATATATATATTTTTTTTCTATGTCATAATATTGACATTCAGTCCAGTAATCCTCCACTGTAGCAGCTCCTTTACTTTGCAGTGAAAATTGATTTGTATATTTTCTGGAAATTAACTTTTGAAGGATATTAATTATAGATATCCCCCTATCTCTCCCCCACATTGCCATTTTTCTTCATTTTGATTATGTTCTTTTTTTTGCCTTGGAGCAACTTATTTTTCTTTTATGACTGTTGGATTTTGAATCATAATTAGACTTTTTTAAAAAGCTGAAGTAATTTTAAATATTTTTCATTACCTTGAGTTAGTTACAAAAGAATACTTAAATGTGTAAGGTCTGAAGAATATTGATACAACAAATGCTTGTGGGTCTCATCGATTTTCTATGTTTCCTACCCCCACTGAGGTTACTGTAATGAACGTTTTGTGTTTATCTTTTTTTAATCTTTTAAAAATATACGTTAAATCATATTTGTTTTTTTATCTCTAAGCATTATGTCGTGTTCTGAGCATTTTCACATCATATTCCTGACATTTATGTATGGTTATAATTAATCACTATACAATTTAGTTATCTATTCTATAGTTATCTATTCTATTGTATTTAGTTATACAATTTTTGATTAATGGAAGAAAAAGCCAAAAAATACCACCATAGATAAAATGCAAAATATATGTTGTTTCTGATAATTATACACAGAAAGTTTCTAGGCCACACAACAAGTATTTCAAAGTGGACTAGATTAGAAATGTAAGACAGTAAAGACGACCTAAACTGTAATTAGGCATAGGAAAATGTTTAGTCAGATCAGCAAGTTAAAAATCATAATTTGGAAAAGCACTTGTTTGTCATTCAGAAGCCTGAATTGTTTGCTTTCTAGGAATGTAATTTTGGCCAGGGCAGCCTTTGTTTCTCCCCTCATTGGATATAAATTACTTACCTTTGGATCTAGTGTAGATTCTAAACTTGTAAAATAAATTTCGAATGACATTTCGTTTTTAACACCTCAGGATCAAGACTAGAGTTCCTATAGGTGGTAGACAGGCTTGAAAGCTTTATAAATTCTGGGCAAATGACAGGTAAATGGATTAAATTACTCCAAAATATAAACTGCAGTCCTAGCCCTATGCACCTTATTGCCTTTTGTTAGGTTCCTTTCACTTAGCTAAGTAGTCCAGAGGGAACTTTGGATTTACATTCCTATTATCAGTCCACATGTTGTTCATAGTATCCTCAACAAAACAAATAAGGAAATAACCATTAGGCTGTATTTAAGCCTTCATACATTTTCCTCATTTCTATCAAATGTAATGTATGAGCGAGGCCTGTGTAGTTTGATTTTGAATTACTGATTGTGAGATCTGGTCTGCCTCTCTTGACTTTAATACAGGATAGGCTAGAACACCATTCCTTTGTCTTTTCTGATCTATTTAAAAAAAATTTGGGGGGGGCTGTGTTGGGTCTTCATTGCTGCGCACGGGCTTTCTCTCTAGTTGTGGTGAGCGGGGGCTGCTGTTCGTTGCGGTACGTGGGCTTCTCATTGCAGTGGCTTCTCTTGTTGCAGAGCTCGGGCACTAGGCACGCGGGCTCAGTAGTTGTGGCTCACGGGTTCTAGAGCGCAGGCTCAGTAGTTGTGGCACACGGGCTTAGTTGTTCTGCGGCATGTGGGATCTTCCCGGACCAGGGATCGAACCCGTGTCCCCTGCATTGGCAGGCTTATTCTTAACCACTGCACCACCAGGGAAGTCCTCTTAAAATGTTTTTTGTTTTAGATTGTTGTAATATAGGTTGTTTATTTCTGTTAAGTGATATCCTGGCTGAAGATTCTTGGAGTATAGAAACTTCCTGGTTTAAGATACTATTTCTGAACACCATGATGATCAGTAAGCATTATCAAACATGGTATAATTGACTTGTGTTCATATGGAGCCAGTTACTCAGTTCTTTAAAAATGGCTTATTTTTCCAATTAAAAACTTTTCATTGTAATACATTATTAGGAAATTTTTTAAAAATTAATTTATGTATTTTTGGCTGCGTTGGGTCTTCCTTGCTGCACGCAGGCTTTCTCTAGTTGCGGCGAGCAGGGGCTACTCTGTGTTGCAGTGCATGGGCTTCTCATTGCAGTGGCTTCTCTTGTTGCAGAGCATGGGCTCTAGGCACGCAGGCTTCAGGAGCTGTGGCTCACGGGCTCAGGAGTCATGGCTCGCGGGCTCTAGAGCGCAAAGTGGCGCACGGGCTTAGTTGCTCCACAACATGTGGGACCTTCCTGGACCAGGGCTCGAACCTGTGTCCCCTGTATTGGCAGGCGGCTTCTTAACCACTGAACCACTAGGGAAGCCCAGGAAATATTTTTTAAGAAATGAAGGTAGAAGTGAAAGCCTTCTCCCCAGTCTCATTTCTCTCTTCTTAAATATGACCACTCTTGACAGTCAGTCCTTCTGTGTTCTTTTAGATCTTTTTATATGCATTTTACATAATAAATATATGTAAATAGTGCTTGTATGGTTTTATTTTTATAAATGGGATCAACTATATATACATAATTCCTTTAAAAATATATTATAATTTTAAGATTTTTTTATAGCAGAATTTAGGTATCTCTTTTTAAGTAATGTTTTATTGTATAGATGACTAACATTCCTCTAAGGGTGGGTATTAATAGTGTTTTCTGTTTTTCAAAATAAACAATGTATGATGTCAATGCTAATAATAATAGAAGCTTAGTCTGGATTGGTTGTTCTGAGTTTACATGTATCATCTCATTTAATTTTCACACAAATATTAGGTATAGGCATTTTTTTAACTTCCATTTTATGACTAAGGAAGTAGGCATTGAGAGAGAACTTGTCCAAGTTCACTTGGCCAGTAAATGTTAGAGCCGGGATGGAAACTGAAGCAGTCCTTATGTGCATCTTGGTGCAACACGTAGTTTCTGTACTTTACTGGCAGACAGTTTATATCTGTAAAATTGATGAAGATGGTGTTTATTACTGGAAGTCCCATATTTTTGAACAAAATAAGCCAATAAAAATAAATATTATTAATGTATGATTATAAAAGGAATATATATTTATTGTAGTAAATTTGGAATATACAAAAAGCCTAAAAAGAAGTGTAAAAATCACCTGAAACCGAACCCCTCAGAACTACTATTATTTTATTATTATTTATTTTTATTATTTTATTATTATAAAAAGCTTGGAGATACCATGCTTTTTATGAAGGGGAACTTTGTTCAATTAACTTCCTTCAGTTTTTGAGATCTCTAGGATTGGTATCATGGAAATTGGACTAAAGGTGTACATAGATTACCTGCTATCTCTCCTCCCATCCCCTTCCCTTTCCCCTCCTAAGATTTGCATACTAATCATAGTGCTTTTTTATTTCTTTAATAGGTTTATAGAATTAAATTACCAGTAATACCAAAAATCAATTGACCTTCACTTGCATGGGTACCTTTTGATCTTGTAATTGTTCCATTTTCATTCTCTATGTGCCATTATTAGCTTTTGAAGTATTTCTTATATTACTGGATCACATTACTTAATAGATCTTGAAAATCAGAGCCAGTGTTTTTCCCCTAGAGTATCTCTATTGATTTTTCCATGATAATGATTTTGCTGTTGCATGCAAGGGTCTATGTTGTTTCTTTTTTGAGAGCACTTACAGGGTTTGAGAGTCTTAAAATATTGTAAAAAGAAAATGGCCTCTTCATATGTATCTCCCTTGGAGTATCAGGAAATTTTCTGATAATCTGAAGCCATATCATCAAGAAATTTTCTGATAATTTGAAGCCATATCATGTATGTTAGAATCTGTAATTTTTCTCATGTGATTTTAAAGACATGAATCTTTGAATGAGTGGCCATGAATCTTAAACAAAAAGCAATTCGTATTTCTAGAAATATTTAATTTGATTTATTACTTTGTAGGTATCTGTAATGCGTGATGAGGAGAAATTGTTGAGGATTAAAATTAATGAACTGGAGAAAAAGAAAAACCAGTGTTCTCAGGAAATAGATATGAAACAGCGAACCATTCAGCAACTTAAGGTAACAGTTTGTTTTTAAAGGTGATTTTAGTAGATTCTGTTGGTATATTTTAGTGTTTAATTAAATGTATCCGTTCTTTTTTGTTTTTTTTTTAAGTAAGAAATGGATAGTTTTATTTGAGCCAATCTGAGGATTATAACCTGGGAGACAGTCTTTCAGAAAGCTCTTAAGACTGTTCTACTCATTAGAGGTCAAAGCAGGGTTTACATACCTTTCGAGACAAAGGGTTGTACATCAAATGGTGTATTGTTGACAGTTTACACAACCCAGATCTGCAGTACAAAGGGAGTAGTGGGTAGTCATGGCCCCTTTCACCATAAGAAGGAAGGTTATCTCCTAAAGCGATATCTTGCTGGCACCAGGAGAAAATAGCTCTTTACAATCCAGCAGGCATTCCTGTGTCTTCTAAGGAAGGGTTAATGCAGATGCATAATGCACACTAAAGTGGGGTAGGGGGTGGGCAGAGAGAGAACCTTATATTTGAAAACAAAAAAAATTTTTTTTTTTCCTTATCCTGCCTTAAAAATGTTTTGTTTTATCACAACTTAGTGAGAACTCTCAGGTGGTAAACCCAGCCCAGTTGTCTGGTCAGGGTGCGGCAGCACTGCTGGGGTTGCAGCAGAGGTGCGTTTGCATTTGCGGTCAGGGAAGGGTCCTGGAGCCCCAGCTCTGCCAGGGTCAGAATTAGCTGGGGAGCCCTGCCCGCAGTGCCCAAGTTCGAGGCCTCCCCACCCACCCTGGATTTCTCGGTATCCTGGGCACCGTCTGGACAGCAGGTGGCTGCAACATGTGGGCTGCGGCTCCCAAGCACCACACCCTCTCCCCGGTGGAGCCAGCTCCACAAACCCCAGCTTCTGGGTCTCAGACCAACCCTTTCTCCATCTGTCACTGCAGTAGGACGTCCCAAGGTTTAGGGAGATTTCCAGTCCTCGGGAGCAGGGTTTCGGGGGGACCGTCTCCTAGTCTGCCTGCATGTTCCCCTACACCCACAGAACAAGAGTCATGGTGTTTTCAGGAGACTTTTTGGAAGCCTTTAGGAAGATAAGCTGTTAAAAAAAATCCTAGGGACTTAAGGGTCCAGTAAGATCCCACATGCTGTGGAGCAGCAGAGCCCGTGCTCCACAACAGGAGAAGCCACCGTAATGAGAAGCCCGCGCACCGCAAGGAAGAGTAGCCCCCGCTCGCCACAACTAGAGAAAGCCTGCGCGCAGCAACGAAGACCCAGTGCAGCCAAAAATAAATAAATTTGTTAGTTAAAAAAAAATCCTACTTTCAGGAAGACAATTATTTCACGATTCCAACACCTTAGGGGACTTTGGGGAACAGCTGTGAGTACTTGGTGATAACAGATGATTTCAGTGTCAACCCAAAGGTACGGTGAGGTTTCGAAACAGATTGAAAACCTGTTACAGTGCGCCCCTATGTAGCCAGACACCACCTATTGATAAGTTCTTTCCATCACTGCCCGAGCACCTCCGTGGTTCTCTGTTTCCGTCCTCTTCCTTCCACCTCCGTCGCTCTCCCTCTGTTTCCCTCCGCGTCTGTCCACCTCTGTCGTTCTTCGTCTTTTTCCGTCCCCATCCGTCCACCTCAGTCCACTTCCTTCGTTCTCCGTCTGTTTCCGTCTCTGTCCGTCCAGGTCCGTAGTTCTCCGTCGTTTTCCTCCTTCATTCTTTGTCTCTTCACCGTCTTTCCATCTCCAGCTGATTTCATAATAGTATTCAGAGATTTCCAGGTTCTGTAATGATTATTCTAAAACTTATAAAATGAGAAGATATTGCTGAAGTTAGATGAGAGAAGGAGTGAAGGTTGGATTACCTGGCAGGTTAAAACTAGAATTGAAGGATTTCCAGTGCCCAGAAATTAACCTTGCGTCCTTTTCAAACCTCCCAGCTACTTTTTACATGTATGGCATGTGGGGATTCTATTTTTTCTGCATTTTGAGTTTACTGTTAAGGAATTTATTTATGGTTTTCTTGGTCCCTCCCACATTAAATACATAGTAAACTTTCATTTCTCTCTCTTTATGCTTTTTGTGTTGTGTAAGAGAACATACATGCTAGCTTGAAATGTTGAGTGAAGAAGATGATTTGGCATTTTGGGGGTAGATTAAAGGTTTAAAGTTTGGGGGTTTTGTTTTGTTTTTTCTTATTACCACTCTCACCCTGCCCTTTTCTCTGAGGTGAAACAAACTTGGGAGCTTGAGACTATTAGCCTTCTAGGAGACAGATTTCAAACTTAATATTAAGCCCTTTTTTCAAGTCCCACTATTAAATAATGGGGTGTAGTTAAGTTACATTTGCATTTAATTCATATTCTTTTATTTTGCAGGAGCAGTTAAGTAATCAGAAAGTGGAAGAATCTATACAGCAGTATGAGAGAGTGTGCAAAGGTCAGAAACAAACCTCTACTTCCAGTACTAAAATGACTGCAAAATAAGTAGTTAAAATAACAATTGGTTTAATATTTTCCTTTGAAAATTGTAAAGTTAAAGAAGGGTGACATAAGATGTAACTTTACTAAAAGAGAAAAGCATTAATTCTAAAGAGTAACTTACCACCATAAAGTTTATCCTTGGAGAAGTAAAACATTAAGAAATATTCAGTCAGGGCTTCCCTGGTGGCGCAGTGGTTGAGAGTCCGCCTGCCGATGCAGGGGACACAGGTTCGTGCCCTGGTCTGGGAAGATCCCACATGCCACGGAGCGGCTGGGCCCGTGGGCCATGGCCGCTGAGCCTGCGCATCCGGAGCCTGCGCGTCCGGAGCCTGTGCTCCGCAACGGGAGAGGCCACAACAGTGAGAGGCCCGCGTACCGGAAAAAAAAAAAAAAAAGAAATATTCAGTCAAAGCAACGTTGATTTCTAGGTGTAATGGCCAGTATTTTGTGAAAAATAAAATTAAAGTTATATAGGTCACAATGAATGGAATGGATTTCTAGTCAAAACAATAAAAAGGTTATACTTCAAATAAAATATCTTTAAAATTTAAAAATGTTTTTAAAAACTAATACTTTAGATTGAAATTGTATGTGCTAAATTTTTTTTCTCAATTTGGATTGATTTTTTTATTTGAAATATTACAGAATTATCTTTGTAGATGATATAGACATATTTCTGTTCATAAAATCATGCAGATTCCTTTCCTTCCCATCAGTCACCCCTTGACTTCTTAGTTGTGTGAGTTGTAGAGCTGGGATTTGAACCCATGTCTGTTTCAGTCTTAAGTTCCAGACTGTCTTCACTAATTCATGCCATTTGTACTTGGCCAACTAAAGAGCAGGTGTAAGACAACAAGATTATTACTTATTTGGATGACTTGGACTTTTGTGGGGTTCACTTGGATCAGTAACTTCGATGTGAAAATATATCTCTGCACACAGTCCTATTTTCTCCTACCTTTTTAGGCCACTGTCCTCTAATATCTCCTATTTCTGTAATCTTCTTGGAGTTTCCCTTTACTTTGGCTGCTTTGTCATTGTTGGTAGATGTGAATAGATATTCTGAAAAGCATTCTTTGGACCAGGATATAGTTTATATCGTATTTTAATATTTTCTTTCTCTGCCAGATATTGAGACATGTGGCATAGGCCCATTTTGAGTACTTTTAATCTTCCATCTTCTCCATGCTCTTTAAACTTTCTCCCAGATCACTTGTAACCTACATATTTTCAAATCTTTTAGCTTTTTGCAATCTTTCCTTTATTTTTTAATTATTTTGAATTATCGTCTACTCACTTTCTTTCATTTTCATTTTTTAAGTAGTATTTATTGTGTATGAGCATATTTTTTCTAAATATAAAGGTAAGGCGTAGCTTGCCCCCTTTTGAAACTCTTACCTCGGCTTTTGTGATCTATTCTTAGGGTTACTGCCTTTCTCTCAGAATGAGCCTCAGCCACTTTGACAAATTTCCTGATTAAGCCATCATCATTTTTTTTCTTTGTATTTTCTCTCTTGAGAGTTCATTCACTCTTGTGATTTTAAGTATGTATGAGACATTCCCTGACAAAAAAAAAAAGTGCATTTTTAGCTCTTGAGGCTTTCCCTGGCTTCTACATTTCTATTTAAATACTGAATGCCATTCACTTAGCTATCTTATTAATTTTTTAAAATGGAGATATACATACCATAAAATTTACCCTTTAAAAGTGTACAGTATGGTGGATTTTAGTAAATTCACAAGCTCGTACAACCACTACCACTATCTAATTCCAGAACATTTTCATCACCCTAGAAAGAAACCCTGCACCCATTAGCAATCACTCCCCATTCACACTTCTGAGATAACTCCAATCTCTGCCTCTGTCTTAACATGGACATCTTCCCTCTGAATGTGTCTGTGTCTTCACTTTATCTGTCTCTGTCCAAATTTCCCTCTTATAAGGACACCAGTCATATTGGATTTAGGGCCTACTCTATCCAGTATGACCTTATTCTTAACTTGATTACATTTGCAAAGCCTCTGTTTCCAAGTAAGGTCATATTCACAGGGAGTAACAATCAACATATCTTCTAATCTACTCTCCAGTAATATAACCCCTTTTATTAACAAAAATTTTTTTTGGTTATTTCAGACATTATTTTTTGTTACAGACATTAACATGAATATATTTGTATAAAAGTCTTTGGGCACACGTAAATATATTTGTATGGGAAATTCCTAGCAGTGTAATTGTTGGCCCACATGTTGTGTTTAAAATTTTGATGAATATTGCTAAACTGCTCCCCAAAGTCATCATACCAGTTTATATTTTCAATAACAGTGTATAGAGTGCCCATTTCCCCACATTTTTGCCAGTATTAGGTGTTATCACACTTTGAACTTACAGCCAGTGTGATAAGTGAAACAAGGTATCACATGGTCTCAATCTTTTGTACTTGTGTACGTCTGGTATACTGGTATTCTGAAGTACATTTGAACTATCACTGAGTGTTTTTTTTTGTTTTTGGCCACGCCGGGCGGCTTGGGGGATCTTAGTTCCCCAACCAGGGATCGAACCTGGGGCCCTGGCAGTGAGAGTGCCGTGTCCTAACCACTGGACCGCCAGGGAATTGCCAGTCACTGAGTGTTTCTAATGCAGAGTTTGACATGACATTTGTGTGTCATTTCTTTATATAGCTTTCAGTGATCCTCTCCCCTGAATGTTAAACACTTGATTGCTTGTTCATTTGCCAGGCATTTATTTAGCTATGATAGTTCATAGATATCTTTAGATAGCTTTGATGAGCTGTCTCATTCCTGTCTTTATGTTGCTTTATTTTCTGTTTTATTTGTTGCATATTTCTGGATTCTTTGCTGAGATAAAATGTAAGTTATTGGAGGCAGTGACTGACATAAGAATGCTCTTGTTTCTTTTACTGTTCCTGCCTTTCAAATAATAGGTGGATAGCCACTAGCGAAGTTAACATTGGTGTCCTGGGGCCTTACTGATTGCTATCTAGATACTTAAACTCCTTCTTTTGAGCCCTCCAATTTAGAGCAATAGATAGGGTGTAAAAGGAACAGATTCTTTGAATAAAATTATAATTAATTGTATAATCTGAATATATTTGCAAATCATGCTTTTTGAAAGAAAAAGTTTTAGATAGAATACCAGTACTCCTTTAATCCTAAAGAGGAATTCTGTTTCATTAGCTCTCCTGGCAGCTTACATCAATGAACAGAAATACTGAAAATTACTCGTTAAAATTTTTTCTCACTGTTTTGTTTTAAGCTTGCTTTATATTAAGCATTTTTAAGGGAGCCATCTTTTGATGTTTGTGTCATTTTTTTTTTGTCACTTTTAGTGCCCTGAGTTTGAGCTATGCATTTATAGATGATAGATCTCTGACATTCATAGCAATCTTGGTAAGAGGTGTCAGAAGTGAGCCCTGCTACTACGTGTCTATCACCAGAGATGATAAACCAATCTTTCCTCCTTATCTCTTTCTATCAGGCAGGATTAGAATAGAATTGTTTATAAGCCATTATTGTAGTCATTTTTCAAGGGCCAGAAACAGTTTTGGTAAGGTTATAATAGTACAGTTATTCCTGATGAGTTGGTTTTAAAAACACTAGGAGTAAATACTTGGCTTTGAAAATGTTTCTAGAAAAAATAATTACTTGAGATTTAAATTTGGGATTGAGAATTTATTGTTTTTAGGAGGTAAAAGTTTTAGTTTTGGTTTGAGAATATTAACACTAAAAGTAAGTGTTTTGACAAATAATGTTTTTTCTAAATCCCAAGATCTGTGTTATTAATACGGGCATACCTCAGAGATGTTTCATGTTCGGTTCCAGACCACCACAATAAAGTACAGATCATAGTGAAATAAGTCGCACAATTTTTTTTGGTTTTCCAGTGCATAAAAGTTATGTTCACGCTATATTGTGGTCTGTTAAGTGTGTAATAGTATTATGTCTAAAAAGACAGTGCTCATACCTAATGAAAAAATACTTTATTGCTAAAAAATGCTAACCATCACCTGAGCCTTCAGGGAGTTGTAATTTTTTTGCTGGTGGAGGGAAGGCCTGGCCTCGATGCTGAAGGCTGCTGGCTGATCAGGGCGGTGGTGGCTGAAGGTTGGGGTGGCTGCAGCAGTTTCTTAAAGTAAGACAACGAGGAGATTTGCCACATGAGTTGACTTTTCTTCTTTTCGTGAACAATTTCTCTGTAGCGTGCACTGCTTTATAGCATTTTACCCACAGTAGAATTTCTTTCAAAATTGGAGTCAGACTCTACCACTGCTTTATCAACTCAGTTTATGCTATATTCTGAATCCTTTGTTGTCATTTCAACAGTCTTCACCAGGAGTAGATTCCGTCTCAAGAAACCACTTTCCTTGTTCATCCATAAGAAGCAACTCATCATCTGTTCAGGTTTTATCATGAAATTCCAGCAGTTCAGTCACATGTTCTGGATAACTTGCTGCAGCTTCTACATTAGCACTTGGCTGCTTCACCTTGCACTTTTATGTTTTGAAGACAGCTCCTTTCCTTAAACCTCATGAATTAACCTCTGCTAGCTTGAAACTTTTCTTCTGCAGCTTCCTTACCTCTCAGCCTTCGTAGAATTGGAGAGAATTAGGGCCTTGCTCTAGATTAGGCTGTGGCTTAAGGGGATGTTGTGGTTGGTTTTGATCTTCTATCTAGACCACTGAAACTTTCTCCATATCAGCAATAAGTCTGTTTTGCTTTCTTATCATTTGAGTATTCACTAGAGTAGCACTTTAAAGTCTCTTCAGGAACTTTACTTTGCATTCACAACTTGGCTGTTTGGTGCAAGAGGGCTAGCTTTTGGCCAGTCAGGGCTTTTGACATGCCTTCCTTACTAAACTTAGCCTAATCCTTTCATTTCTAGCTTTTGATTTAAAGTGAGAGACATGTGACTCTTCCTTTCACTTGAACGCTTAGAGGTCACTGTAGTGTTACTAATTAGACTAATTTCGGTATTGTTGTGTCTCAGGGAACAGGGAGGCCGGAGGAGAGGGAGAGACGGGGCACAGCTGGTCATTGGAGCAGTCACAGCACACACAGTGTTTATGGATTAAGCTTGCTGTCTCACATGGGTGTAGTTCGTAGTGTCCCAAAACAATCAGAGGAGTAACATAAAGATCAGTGATCATAGATCACTGTAACAAATACAATAATGATACAGTTTGAATTATTGCAAGAATTACTAAAATGTGATACAGAGGCAGGAAATGAGCAAATGCTGTTAGAAAATGGCACTGATAGACTTGCTTAATGCAGGGTTGCCACAAACCTTCAATTTGTAAAAAAACACAGTATATGTGAAGCACAATAAAGCGAAGTACAGTAAAATAATAGTTTTTATTATTTTTATTAATAGTGTAATTATATTGAAAATTGTTAGTTTTATCTGAAAAGATTCCTTTTCCATCCATTTATTCTTGCATTCATCTAAGCATCCATCTGTACATCAGTTATTTAGTTGATCCTTCAATATGCCAGTACTGTTCTAGACATTGAAAATATAGCAGTGAACAGGACAGAGTTTCTATTTGGAACTCATATTCTATTATAGTTAATAAAAGTGTATTTTAATTTTAGAAGAACTCAAAGGAAAAATTGGATATCTAGATGTAGATGTTAGTAATTTCTAAAATGTTCTTTCCAAATTTTTAGATCTAAGCGTTAAAGAGAAAATAATTGAAGACATGCGAATGACCCTAGAAGAACAAGAACAAACTCAAGTAGAACAAGATCAAGTGCTTGAGGCTAAATTAAAGGAAACTGAAAGACTGGCCACAGGTGAAACAAGATTGCTTAAATATCTCAAAGCATACTTTCATTTTCTTTATTTTCCTAGATTTCTTTCCTTTTTAAACATAGTTTAGTGTTTATAATAATTCATAATGAAAAAGTATTTGGTGTGTTTTTGGAACATCCTGTCCCTTGTCATTTTTCATTATGATGAAAATTGTTGTACCTAAGTCAGAGAAGGAATAAGGACACTTTCATAATAACTGGATGATAGCTTGCAGTGTTCCCCAGATGTTAAGAATAAACTTTCAACTGAGTTTCACCTCTGTATAGCAACTGGTATCATCTTATATATGTTTATCTCAATAAATGCTCTGACTCTATCCTTCAGAATACCATCAGCCGGTTGTTTTTGTTTTTAATTTTTGAGAACATGAAGTTTCCTATATATTGGCATGCATTTATACTGTATAGTCAGAACACTATTCAGTGGGTTTATTGAGAGGTTTTTGTAGTTCTTCTCTAAGAATTTGGTAAGCTCTTAGAAGAGTCTCGGTTCTATCTTGGTCTGTGTACTTCTGCTTCTGGGCTCTGCTGATTCTTGTCTGTATCCCATGCCACATGTAGCTCTATGTGGTATAACTTTTGCGTGTACTTTAAAAATAATTTTATGTTTTCAAATCAGAATTGGAAAAATGGAAGGAAAAATGCAAAGATTTGGAAACCAAAAGCAATCAAAGGTCAAATAAAGAACTTGAGGATAACACAGATGTACTTAATATAAAACTCAGTAAGCTTCAAGATGAGTTACAGGTATGATTTTTATCTATATATGTAATTGTATCTTTATATATATTCATTATATTTCTCATAAAAGGATAATTTAGTAAATATTTTATAATTAATTTAGATATGGATGAACCAATAGCTGGGCAATGTTAATATATAATTTTTCAGTATACACTCAAGTGACACAGGGAAGAAATTCCCAAGATACAAGCTGCTAAGTAAGTGCCAATGAAAATGCAGTGGTTGGGTCTTCAGTTTTACATATTTAATTTTTAAATCATCACTTCTTATGTCTTTGTACCTATTTTCTACGCTTTAAACTTCTAACTCATCAAGTACTTCTGTGGAGAAGATGACTATTAGGAAAATTATTTTGATTATTGTAAATTTAATTATTAAGCTGGAAAAGAATAGAGTTGAATGTCTGAACACTGGAATACATTTGAAACTATACTACTACAGAGAAGATATTCGGTTTTGTGTTTATATGTTTTCCCATGTTTAGCTTTCACATATTATGTGTAGAATACAACATATGGGGGAAATATTTTTTTAATGGGACTTAAAAATACTACGTAAAATTTTGTACATTTTATTTATTAGGAGTTGCAATCCAACTGTAGTTTTGGGACTGAAGAAAACATAACAGTGATTTTGAAAAGACTGCATCTAAATTATTTTCTTAAATTTAGGCTGTATATAATCAGATACTGAACAAATACAAAAGAAATCAGTTACTTTCTTTTTTTAACTATTAATTATATACTTTAGAATTTATCCTTTCCACTCCATTAATTTTGAAAAAATAACATTAATTACATCAAGAATGTTCATATTAAGGAATACCAGTATGTTCTACATTGTTCTAAAATAATGTGATCACATATCTTAGATAATAAACGAGATTTTTAAATACATAGCTTTTAATGTGGTATTACTGTTTTTGTTTCAAATGAAGTTTTACTTGAATTTTGAATGTATAAATTAGACATTTTTGAACCCAAAGGATCTATGGAAACCTCTTTGAAATTTACTGATCAACTATATTTTCTGTCCAGCTGTTCCTTAAACTAATAAATGTTTGCCCTGTTGCACAAGTTATTCTTTATTTGGCATCCTGTATACCCAGGAAAATTTTATTTTTGGAACCATACAATTACAAATGACTACCATAAATCATTTTTTTTTTAATCTGGCATTTAAGAAGGCTTGATTCTCTGTAACTCTTTCAGAAATTTCAATTGTGTCTTCTTAAGCTCACTGATGATGGAAAGTCCTCAAGTGCACTTTATAGCAAAGTAAAGTTTATAAATGAAATAACTATTTAGGAAAGAAAACCAACAATGTTCTTTTGATAATCTGAAATAAACTCAAATCTTGTCATTATTTAAAGAAAAACACTTGTTTTTAACTTTTTGAAGAGGTGAAATGAAAGGTGCTGGATTACATGGAAATGTTGTAAATACAGATTTATTAACTGCTTTTGAAGCATATGATAGTTACTTATGCTATGTATACATATAGGAATCTGAACAGAAATATAAAGCTGATAGAAAAAAATGGTTAGAAGAAAAAATGATGCTTCTCACTCAAGCAAAAGAAGCTGAGAATCTACGAAACAAAGAGATGAAAAAATATGCTGAAGACAGAGAGCATTGTTTGAAGCAACAAAACGAAATGGTTGGTAACAATTATACTTTTTCTTCTATGTATTTCGCCTGCTTTCTTTGGTTTCTTAAATTTTTCCCTGGGATTCTTATATTCTTATCAGTATCTACATGGTTGTGTGGTTTTGTTTTTTGTCTTTTTTTTTTCAAAGGCAGTTTGTCTGTTTGTAAGATGACTTTTCTAGCCCATTTTATCTTGAAGTTCTTATTGTTGGGAAAATAATTATATCTCAATATTTAGATTCAGAACTTAAAAATCTCTTCTTTTGACTGCCACAGGGTTATCCCTACTGTATTGTAAAACATTTACATTTTGAACTGTAGATTCCACTAACATGGTGTTTATATTTTACCTCAAAAGCTCATTTTATCAGGTCTTTTTTTTAAAGTCAACTAAACAGTCTCTAGAAGACTATAGGTAGAAATAACGTTCAGTTTTACATTGACTGGCTCTAGTTCTTAAGTGATTCTATCTTAGCTTGTCTTTTTTCCTCCTGTTTAAATCGACAACTTAGTCTGTTTGACACTGAATCAGAAAAAAGAAGTTTAAAGTCATCATTGATCCGAGGAAAGCTGTTGAGTAATACATTAACATTATTTTTAAATGAAAAACTAGTTCTCTATTTACAGTAATAGTAACGTGGCAGTATCACATTGTCATCTATTGGCATTTCCTTTGTTAATGACAGAATTTTACTTATACCAGCTAAACTTTCCTGTACAAACAGGAATGTTAATTTTCAATAAGTTAGGGATGATTTTTTCCAATGATTTTTAAAATTTTTTTATCTTTTTATTTTGAAATCATTTTATTTCCAGAAAAGTTGCAAAACTAGTACAGGGAATTTCTGTATACCTATCACCCAACTTCTGATGTTAGATCTTACATAACAACAGTACAATGATCAAAACCAACAAATCAATATTATTATAGTACTGTTAGCTAACTTATGGACCTTACTAGAATTTCACCAGTTTTCCCACTGTTTTTTTCTGGATATAGGATCTAATCTAGGATACTACGTTCCATTTAGTTGTTGTGTTTCCTTAGAGTCTTGACTCTCTTTGTCATGTGACAAGTTATGTGAGACTAATACTTGTCATTACTACAGCAATGAGATGGCAATATATTTCACTTCATGTGCGAACTCCACATGACTGGAGGTACCTTCAGGAAGTGTTGGGTTGAGCGAGATTGTAATGCTGCATTTATCTTAACAGGAAATGTTACTGCTGGTTCTCTTTCTGTCCACAGCCCATCCAACCTTCCTGGACAGTAATAAGAGGCAAGAAGTGAAATCAAAGCTCTTGGCTGTCATAGTCAGTCACTCTACCTCCAACCTAGGAATGGGCCTACTTTCTTTTCCTAATCAGTAGTCCCTCTAGCAGCAATGCCAGGAAGTAAACCTCCTTTGAGTTTTTAATCCTAGAGAAAGCTAGCTTTCTCCTTTCTCCCATATATTTCTTTACAATCGTACCTAGGATATGTGTCTATGATGTTTAAGAAATAAATTGTTGATGTTTTTTAAAGCTTTTAAAATTGTAACATACATAACACAGTAAGTAAACAAAACATATAGTTCAGTGAATTATTATAAAACCAGCCCCTACTTAACTACCACCGAGTTTAAAAAATAGAACCCTCTTCTGAATGGTAATAACTGTTCTATCTTTTAATGTTAAACTTTAGTTTTGCTCATTTATGAATTTTATATAAATGAAAACATAAATATATAGAATGCATTTCTTGTGTCTGGCTTCTCTCACTCAGTGTTATGTTTGTGAGGATCATTTATACTATTGCAGGTAACTGGAGTTAGTCTGTTTTCATTGCTGAATATTTCAGTGTATAAGTATACCTCAGTCTATTCAATTTAAAGTTGAATATATGTGGATTGTTTCCTGTTTTGGGCTGTTAATGCGTAAGATCTCCTGTTAACATTTTTATATATTTCTGTTAGTGCACATGTGTACACATTTCTATTGCCTATATAGCCAAGAATAGAATTGCTAGTTGATAGGGTAAACGTATGTGGAACTCTAGTAGAATGCCAGACTGATTTTCAAAATAGTTGTATCCATTTATACTCCAACTAGTATTGTTGGATGTTTACTTTATTGGCTCTGCCTACCCAAGTCCCCTTGCTTATCTTCTATTGGACTATCTTTATACTTTCTGGATAGGAGCGTGTTGCAGTTACCTTCTTTCAATCTCTGGTTTACTTTTTTACTCTCCTGTTGCCTTTTTAGAACAGAAATTCTTAGGTATTGTAATTCATTTTCCCAATTTTTTCCTTTATGAACCTCAAGGGCATAAAGATGTTTTCTTACATTATTCCTGAAAAGTTGGGGGTTTTACCTTTCATATTTAGACCCTAGAATTAATTTTTATGTTGGAGTGAGATGGGGTAAAAGCAGTTGTTGTCACTGTAAATGTGTATTAACGATTGACCTGGTAGTACATGTTGAAGAAACTTTCTTTTTTACTGCCCTGCAACTTTTGTCATAAATCAGTTGTCCAAGCGTTAACTTTCATACATTGTGTGAGATTAAAATTAAGGTTTTTTTTCTTTTTTTCCATTTGGCTATTCAGTTGTTCCATCACTCTTTGTTGAAAAGACTGTCCTTTCCTCCATTGAAATTCTTTGGCATTTTTATAGAGTATCAATTGACCATAACATTTGTGGACCCTATCCTCTGCTTTCTGATGTCTGTGTATCCTTACACCAATATCACGGTCTTGATCATTATTATTATTATAGTAGTCTTGAAATGATGTAGTGTGATCGCTCCTACTTTTTTTCTTTTCTTTTTTTCTTTTTTTTTTGCGGTACGCGGGCCTCTCACCGTTATGGCCTCTCCCATTGCGGAGCACAGGCTCCAGACGCACAGGCTCAGCAGCCATGGCTCACAGGCCCAGCCGCTCCACGGCATGTGGGATCTTCCCGGACTGGGGCACGAACCCGTGTCCCTTGCATCGGCAGGCGGACTCTCAACCACTGCGCCACCAGGGAAGCCCGTTCCTACTTTGTTCTTCATTTTCAACATAATTTTGACTTATGTCATTTGCATTTTCATATTATTTTTAGAGTCAGCTTTTTCATTTCTGTCAACACACACACACACGTGCGCGCACTTGCTTGAATTTTGAAGTTGCTTTGATTCTAGATCTTTTGGGGGAGACCTGGCATCTTAACAATATTGAATCTTTTGATCCTTGAACACAGATTCTCTCTTTGTTTATTTAAGTGTTCTTTTATTTCTTTCAGCAATGTTTTGTAGTTTGTCATGTTTAGGTCTTGCACATATTTTCTTTAATTTACCGCTAACTATTTCATGATTTTTGAACCCAGTGAAAATGGTATTTTTAATTTTCATTTCTCTATTGTTTATTGCTATTAGTTTTGTCATTTGTTTTATTGTAATTTTACCATCTCATTTCTCAAATATTGGGGGAAATGCTAGGTTTAGTTTAAAAGCTGTAATTTTTTATTGAAAGAAGTGCCCAATGTGAACATTTAAGATATATGAAGGCATTATGTGTTTGGCTTTATAAGTAAATATTTTATCGAGACTTGACTACGTAATTTGTTATATATCCTGTTCACAGTTGTATTTATTGTGTTATTTAGAAATTCAGAAATTTCTTATATTCATAATTTTGCAAGGTTTATTTTAACATTTTGTCCATATTCTGTTTAGGAAATGCTTCAGGCACAGTTGGCTGAGAAAGATGGTAACCTCCAACAGTGGCGGGAAGAACGTGATCAGCTGGTTGCAGCTTTAGAAATACAGCTGAAAGCACTGATCTCCAGTAACATACAGAAAGATAATGAAATTGAACAATTAAAAAAGATCACATCAGAAACTTCTAAAACAGTCAGTAGAATCATGTTCTTTCTATGCCTTTTTAAATTAAACATAGGAAGTATTCAAAATTATTTAATTGATTAACTTTTAAAGAATAAAAATGTAAGTAGATCAGTCAGGAATCATAGTTTGAAAAAATTATTTGGATACGGGCTTCCTTGGTGGCACAGTGGTTGAGAGTCCGCATGCCGATGCAGGGGACACAGGTTCGTGCCCCGGTCCGGGAAGATCCCACATGCCGCAGAGCGGCTGGGCCCGTGAGCCATGGCCTCTGAGCCTGCGCGTCCGGAGCCTGTGCTCCACAACGGGAGAGGCCACAGCAGTGAGAGGCCCGCGTACCGCAAAAATAAATAAATAAATAAAAATAAATTATTTGGATATTGGTCATGAATTTTGAGTTTTCAGAGTTTATCATTATGGTTGACTCATCAATGACTAATTGAGAAATAGTACTTTCTCCAATATTTTGGTCATATCTCTTAGATAGAATAATTAGAAAATAAACAACTGATGATTTAGTCCCTAATCTGCCTTTAAAATGTGGAAATGTGACTCAGCCTGAATGCTTGGTGATATTTAAATACTTGAACCCATCCTAAATTTATGATAAAAATACAAATTGTTTTTGGAAATAAGCACAATGGTGAGGAGATGTGAGTCATTCAGGAGCTGCTTTTTTTTTCCCCCCCTCTGGCTGCACCACGCGGCTTGCAGGGATCTTAGTTCCCCAACCAGGGATTGAACCCAGGCCCCGGCAGTGAGAGCACCGAGTCCTAACCACTGGACCACCAGGGAGTTCCCAGGAGCTACTTTGGTAATATTGCACTGGGGCTAGGAACCCTAGATAAAGAAAATATTGCATTTCACAGATAGCTATTTCCCAGGTAAATTGAATCAGGGTACATCTGAAGCTAGTCTTTTCAGAGTAAATAATCTGCATTTGAAAATCTGCTGTTCTGCAGCCTTCAGACAATAATAAAATTAAACGCGTTTGTGCGTATATGTCTCTTACATCAAAAGACTTCATGATTCTAAGAGAAAGACTGCTCAAAACAGAGGTATTAGCATGTGGTATAAATTGCACAGAATAGAAAGTTAGAAAAACTAGGTATCAACTGCTGTCAGTGTGGTTTTGGGACCTTTAGGAAAATTACTTAACATTTCCAAACTTTAAAACAGAGATAAAAAAAAAAAAAAAACAGAGATGATAATGTCTTCCTAATAGAATTGTGAAAATTAATCGAGAGCATTTGTAAAACAGTTAGCACAGTTATTACCACAGTGGAAGTCAGTACATGCTAGTCTAGATAAAAAAAAAAAAAAAACAGAGATGATAATGTCTTCCTAATAGAATTGTGAAAATTAATCGAGAGCATTTGTAAAACAGCACAGTTATTACCACAGTGGAAGTCAGTACATGCTAGTTGCTTTCCCCATTATGAATGCAATAGCATCTTTTTTATTTGACAATTATGGGTAGGTGACATAGGAGATGTATTTGACTTTTGATTTTGATGGTGGTGATTAGAAGGTGCACGTTGGAATTTATCAAGTTTAAAAATGTATTCTGATTTTTTTTATAGATCCCTTAAGTAGGGTTTAGGAATAGAGCATACCCTATGACTGACTGAGATGAAGAGTGGGCAGCGAGGAAAGGTTTAGTTATCAGTATGGTCTTTTCTACTCTAATGCTATAGTTGCATTCCTAAGACACCTACTTTTTCAAAATTGTGTTACCAAAGTGGTTTTGGGGGTTCAAGCTCCAACTCAGTACAGACAGTGGTCATGTTATTTAATTTCTCTCTATTTCTTCATCTGGAAAGTAGGAATAACAATTCTTGCCAAATCTCAGAGTTGCAGTGAAAGTAAAATGAGAGAATATATGTAAAACACCTTGGAAGTTGAAAGTAATCTTTCAAATTTCTCTTTAGATCAGATTCAGAAGAGGCTGGAAAGTTGCCCAGCCTTTCCTAACTCTCTGAGGATGAAAGAGAAGAAGAAGGAGGGTTAGTTGGTTATTGAAGAAGTCTTTAATTACTTCCACTATTTAATTCACCCAAATCTTGATATTATATTCTTTAGGTGAAGTATTTTAATGTATATTCGGTTACGGTGGCTTGTTGCTTTAATATTTCCTTACTAGGAAAAACAGACCATGGATATCCAGCCCAGGCATATGAGTTCAGTGGATCTTGGCAGGGTTGAAACTGAACCTCAGTCAACAAGTTTTGGCAGGGTTGAAACTGAACCTCAGTCAACAAGTTTTGAAATTTCCAGGGATGAAGTAGAAGTGAGTATTTGATAACACAGTCCACTTTTTAACCCTCTTTACCAGTGACCATTAATTACTAAATAATACTTGCAAGTATAATTTAATCAGTTGTTGTAGGTATCTTGCTATACCTACAGTTAGCTGTGTGTGCTCTTGGCTATGGAAAGGAAAACTGAAGGCTTTTGAGGGGAGATGCAATTCTTTTGGGGAAATTTGATCCCCAAATGGTATTAATTTCCTCTCAAAATGATACTGATCTCAAACAGATCTTTGATTATAAACAAATTTGATGGTCAGAGATAGGAAATCCCACAAAAGACAAAATATGGATGACTATTTTCCCTCATAAGCAGTCCATTTAATAAGCATTCTATTAAATAGCATTTTTTGGAAATTTTACCCATTTTATAACTTTATCACCAAATCCCAATAACCTCACAATGAGTTTCCTTAGTTTGAAGTGGGCTTAGGGTTCTGTGACTTGCATTGGATAACGTAGTTTCTCAGATTGCCTATGAAATAGATACAAATTCTATGTCACTTGTTGAAAATAAAATTACTTTTTAAATATTTATTTTAAAAACACATTTATTGGGAGCATTCATTGTTGGGAACCTTGCACTGAGGATAAAGACATAAGTAAGATATGATCGCCATCCTCAAGGAATAAGAAGTCTAATAAGACAGGTATTTAATGACTATCTTGTTTCACCTTATGGACTAAGTGTTATAAAGAGAGTGCTAAGAAGGAACACTGATGAGGAGGATATGATGAATTTTGCCTGAGTGGTTGTGGACGTGGATTAGAAAAAGTAACATCGTACTGGGTCTTGAAGGTGAATAGAAGTTTACCAAGCAGAGAATGGGAAGAGAAAGGCATTTTGATCTGGGGAAATAACACAAGCCATTCCTTACAAGGCTTCAGAAGAATCATGTGACTTCCACCACATGCTATCAGTCATGGAAGCCATTAAGGCCAGCCCCAATTCAAGGAAGGGGAATGAGACTCTATCTCTCAGTGGGAAGAACAGTAAAGAATTTACAGCAAACTTTAGTTTACCATAACTAGGGCGCTTATTAAAAATCATTGACTCTTTCCTTGGAGAGTTCTGATTTAGTAGGTTTGTGGTAGGGTCCAAGAATCTTTTAAACAATTTCTCTATATAATTCTTACGATGACACAGGTTTGGGAAATACTGATCTCTAAGTTTCTCTCAATTTTAACATACCATGTATAAACCTGGAGAAAGTAGATGATAACTCAGTCTTTCTGTCCTTGCTGTAGCAAATTTGGTCAAGCAAACTTTTTATCTTTTCCAATTTATTGTTTTTAATAGGTAATTGAGACAGTTAATTTTTGGCAATTTAGAAATTCATATTCTGCAAATAAGATTTGTTTTCCTTTTAAATTCTGTTGTAGGATGGATCTGTAGTCCTTGACTCTTGTGAAGTGTCAACAGAAAATAATCAAAGTACTCGATTTCCAAAACCTGAGTTAGAGATTCAATTTACACCTTTACAGCCAAACAAAATGGCAGTGAAACACCTGGGTTGTACCTCACCAGTGACGGTTAAGATTCCCAAGGCCCGGAAGAGGAAGAGTAATGAAATGGAGGAGGTAAATACTTAACTATTAAGTGAATTAAACAAGTAAACCTTATTATTATTAAGCTCAGTGATAATATATAGTTAAACTCTGTTACATTGCCCTTCTATTCATAAGCACTGCCATTAGAGACCAAAATCATAGTTTATGGTATATTTAATACTGTTTTAAGAATATTACTGTGGTGAATAGTCCTCAAACAAAAAGCTTATAGACTTTAAAATGTATAGATTATTCCTTCTTTTAGTGAAGCTATGACAGGTCAAATGGTGGTGAATTTTAGTAGCGAGCTATTTCAGTATACCGGTCCTGTTCAAACTCAGTCACTTTCCCTCCAATGGAAGAGAAAAGGGGTTGATAAAAGGAATTAGAGAAACTGAAACGACTAACTTGCTTGAATATAATCTTTGTCATTTAACTAAAATCTTAGGTCTCTGTGATCATAGTTGGTTTCAGAAGAGAAATTCTTGTTCTATGAGCCAGTATTAAAATTTGGGTCACGATTTAGTGGTAGGCCAAGAACTATTTACTTCTTCCTGCTGGAGCTTTCTGATCGTGGGGTTACCAAACCTTCTATCATATTCTAGCCAGTCACATAAACTTTCCGATCCTCACTTTCCTCCTTTCGGAAATGAAGAATTAGATATAATATGTTTAAAATGTTTTGCTTTTGTTCCACATGTGGTAGATACATAATAAATGGCAATATTTATGTTAACAGAAATATTTATGTTTAAAACTATAATTATAAACTCTCTGGCACAATAACTTTTTTTCCAACTTGTCTTTTTCACGCCTTTAAAGAGTAGTATATTTTCAAGTTGGTGGAAGAGCAGGAATAATATTAACCATACTCGTGAGGCTCTCTGTCAGGTAATACATTTGCTGAACGAATATTATTTAGCATATTTCCTTCTACACATAGAACGCCTTTAGCGATTGTTTTGGAGCGCCTTAGTTAACTTTTATTCTCTATTTATTTAATTTATATTTAGTACACTTTAGATACTATTAAGATACAGTTGACCCTTGAACGACATGAGGGTTAGGTGCCAGCCACAGCACAGAAAAATCTTGTGTAACTTGCAGTCGGCCCTCAGCATGTGAGGTTCCTCATCCATGGATTCAACCAACTACAGATCATGGAGTAATGAAGTATTTACTATTGAAAAAAATCAGTGTATAAGCAGACTCATGCATTTCAAACCTGTTTTGTTCAAGGGCCAACCGTACTAAGTAGTTTAATTTCATCATCTTTGTTAACATGGTGACTAACATCTATGTTGACTTGATTCATTTTTTTCAAAGGAAAAGGAAAAATTGGTTGTATACTCGGGGGGTTAAGATAAAATTATTTTATTCATTTTACTGCCAGCATATCCTCCCAGTTTCAGAATAGATACACAGATTGTTGTAGGGTAAACCATGTAGAAACTTAAAAATTTTAACTGATTTTGCTAGCTCTTTACTACTGTAATAAACTGAGTGTTGTAAAGTCCTCAGGAAAATAATTTATACAGTGCTATATTCTAATCTAGTGAAGACTCCAAAGAGCTCTTTATTGAACGCTACAAGTATGATGGAGTTACAATCTTTCTTCCTTTGCTTCCCCTGATTACCATCTGTCTTTCCTCTTTTACGAAATCTTCTTGTGATCCTTAAGACTTTACTGGGTAACTTGAATTCTGTGGTTCAGTCATGCTCTCTGCTTCTGTTCTTGCCTTTTTTTTTTTTTCCTTTTATGCCTGTAATCTTTAGTACTATTGATATTTGCACAAGTTCAGTTCAGTTAATGTACTACAAAAGACTTTGTCTTAAGATTAAGTGGGGAAAAGAAGAGTGAGATGTCATGCCTTTTTAGTAGCAAAAACAGATTGTAATTCTTAACCTTCACATTTTACCTGTGCTTATACCGCAGTTTTGCTTTGTTTTCAGTGTCACTAAGTATCGATGAGGGGTTATGCTCAGCATGATTTGGGAGTTGGGAAAAGGGTAGATAAGTATGTTGCTATGTTGTATTGTCGAGATGGGGTTCAAATAAAAGATGTCATCCCTTCATTTAACTAATGTAATTTCATCATGATGCATGTGAAAAATTCATACCTTCAGTCATTTTCTGATAACAACGTGTATTGCACCATCATGCTGTGTGCCTAAACTTGCATGTGTTATATCTGAGGAATATTTCAGTGAAGTTGGCAAAAAACATTGTACCTTCAGTCGGGGTTTCTCAACTTCAGCGTGATTGACATTTTCAGCCGGATATTTCTTTGTTTAGGAGAGTTCAATGCCCTGTACATTTTAAGGGGTTTTTATTAGTATTCCTGGCCTCTACCCACTAGTTTCCATGAAACCTTCCCCTTATCCCCAGCAGCGACAACCAAAACTATCTTCAGACAATGCCTATGTCCCCTGGCATCAGAATGGCCCCTGGTTAAGAACCATTTTCTCGTTTTGTTGTTGTTTGTTAGTTTGCTTTTGTTCTTTCTTTTTTTCTCCTCCCCTGGAGTCTAGAGAGAGAAAGAAAACACTGTCAAGAAATTAATCAGTGCTGAAATTCATTATTTTTAGGACTTTGTGAATTTTGAAAATAAGAAGAATGCTACACCCAGAACTAATTTGAAGTCCCCTGTTTCTGAGCATAGAAATTCTTCCGTCAAAAAGGAACAAAAGGTTTGTCATCTAATTTGTCCAAAATTGACCATTTTCATAACTTACATTTATAACGTAGCAGATGAAAATAAAAATGTCAAATTTGATTAGTAATAATTATTCAGAAGTTGGGTTTTGTCCAGTTATAACTTATTTGTCTTTCATTTTCTATTCATCTAATTCAGCTCTGAATATATAACCTTTGGCATTTGGCAAGTAGCAGGTACCCCTTGATGTGTTCACCTCTGACCTATCATTCTGTCACACTCATTCTCCGGCCCTTTCATCCCTCTCCTTATAGTCTTTTTTTTGTGTGTGTGGTACGCGGGCCTCTCACTGTTGTGGCCTCTCCTGTTGCGGAGCACAGGCTCAGTGGCCATGGCCCACGGGTCCAGCTGCTCCGCGGCATGTGGGATCTTCCCAGACCGGGGCACGAACCCGTGTCCCCTGCATCGGCAGGCAGACTGTCAACCACTGCGCCACCAGGGAAGCCCCCCTCTCCTTATATTCTTAATCTCAAGTTCCCTGCCTGAGAATTCATAACCTGTGCCTGACCTCTTTAATTCAACTATGGCTATAACTGTTTCCTTCTAACATTCCTCATCAACAATAACAAGAACTGTTTGTTTATTAGGTTTCCACACGCCCATCATCTAAGAAAACGTACTCTTTACGGAGTCAGGCATCCACAATTAGTATAAACGTGCCTCCTAAGAAAAAAGATGGAACGCTACAGAAATTTGGAGATTTCTTACAACATTCTCCAACTATTCTTCAATCAAAAGGTTTGCAGAATATTAATTAAATGACCTTTTACGTTAGGTATATGGTGTTTTCTAATATCTGATTGGTGTATAAACTCAACAACAGTGACTATTATATTTCCAGTAGACAGTGTCTTATGTTAGGTATTTAGGGAGGAAACATGAAAGGATGATATGCCTTGGTGTTCACTGGGTAATGGAAGAGAAAGATCTGTAGTTAAGTAATTGATGCAGAGAAGGCTGCTTAATGTAATAGTTGCAGAGATACAAGGAAAGTGCGTGGTAGTATTGGAGGAAGAGAGCTGTTTGTTTGGGGGCTATGGGAAGATTTTATAGAAGAGATGGGATTTCACCTGGGTGTTGAAATGTTGGAAGATTATACCTCCTAGAGATAACCACTGTTCGTATTATGGTATATTTTCTCCTACTGTTTTTTTCTCTGCATGTATAAACATTACCTAATCATATATATCAAAAGCATATATTTCTATAAATATGTATTGAGTTTAGTTGCTTAATGCTTTTTTCTTTATAATATAATGTAGACATACTAATACTTTTGTATTAATATGTGCTAAGATATATATTCTCTCTATACACGTATACATAAATATATATTTATATACACATCTACCAGAGGGAACAGTTTTAACACAAATAGAGTACCAGGAAAGTGTAGGGAATGTGCAGGCGATTACAGGTAGCAATATGCATCTGGCATCTAGAATGTGGAGAGATTATTGGGAGGAAGGGGGCAGGAAGGAGTGAGTTTTCATTAGAGTACCTGAATGGTAGCAATAGGATAAATTGGAGACTGGAGGTGGGGAGAGTGAGGAGGGAAAGGGACTGAAAGCAGGGGCAGTTGAATTTAGTCAGATTGGTTGTGTAAAAATACTTTCTGTAAAAACTTAACCACAGAGCTTCCCAAACTTTCTTGGTTCACAGTGCCCTTAATGTCTCAGTAATTTTTTTCATTGTGTCCATGCACCCAAAGAAACACCTAATAGTTCTATCCGTTAATACTTAAGGCCAAACAATCACTGAAAATTCAGCTCCTGAAAATCCAGGTTGCCAAAATATGTAATCATCAGAAGGACGGTAATGTGATATCTTTTTGAAACTGAACTACCCTGAGTTACAGAGTGTCACTGTTTTCCTCAAAAATTTAAAGTATTCGGAGCTGCTCTCGTGAATTTGCTGCATCATGTCTTGGTACACAGTTTGGGAACTTCAGACTTAGACCCATTTGTATATGTTTTTCAAAAAATATATACATTCTTTGGAAGGTATAGTTTGTATAAGCATAGAAAATATCTGGAGAGACAAACAGCAAACTGTTAAATGTCTAAATTTGGAGAGGTGGGACTTGTTATTTTAGATGCTTCTGTATTTTATTTAAATTATGTTGACCGTTGCTTATATATTAAAAAGAAATATGTTTTCAAGGAGAGGGAGGTACCCACCTGGTAATGATTCCCTTGCTTGGTTGACTCAGCTCCTTAACAGCTTCCCTACCTATATACCCGGTGTGGAATTTTTAAAAACTTATTTCTAGTAATATAAAGTATCCCTGTTTGGGATTGTAACTGCAATACATGTCTGTTGTTGATCACTTGGAAATAAAGGGAGAAAAGAAGAAAACAGAGATTAGTGCTTAAAATTCTGCTACTCTGATAACTACTGTTAATCCATTACTCAGTAACGCTGGTTTCCCAGTTTATCCCTTTCGTCTATCTCTTATCCATTCAGTACATGGAAGCCAGGGTGATCTTTTCAAAGTGCAAAATGAATTATTTAAACTATATAATTTTTTGTTTTCTTATTATCTTTTCCAGTAGAATATAAGCTCTACAAGTGCAAAATGTCTGTCTAGTTTACATCCTCAGCTCTTAGTATAGTGGTTGGCACACAGTAGTGAGGAATTTCGAAGCTCCAGGCCAAAATCCTACGTGTGATTTGTTTCAGGCTGACCTTAGGCAATTACAAAGGTTTTACCTGTTAGGTCTCATGAGGGAAAGCTACCGTCCCCACATCAAACTTGGTACACAGCCAATGCATCCTAGTCTGTGAAGGGAGTTAGTCAAGGACTCAGGTCTCTTGCCAGCCATACTCTTACACATATCTGCATTCCTAGCCTAGGTGCCTTCATTTGTATCCTATTAATTGGGAGCCTTCAGTAGAGAACATCCTCAGGCATCTCTGCCAAAGACGTTATGACGGGGAAGTGGAGGGAAACTTGAAGACACTTTTCTCCACTCTGACTCTACTTTTCCGCTCCTAGCCCTCCCCACTGGTCTCCGGCACCAAGGCCCATAAAACTGCAAGTGCAAGAGCCTTTTGTTTAGGGCTCACTTGGCAATAAGATCACCCCAACTTCTGTGCTGACCCACCTGACCCAGACTGTGCATTATTCCACGGGGGGATGTAGAAGGGCGGTGGGAGTTGGCGCTTTCTCAGGTTTAGCCGCTTGCTTATTCAACTGCAGTTAAGCGGTTAAAGGCTTTAACTTTCATTTTGACTTGTCTTAATTAGCCACTCTGACATCTGGCGGCTCAGCTCTCAGGCTCAGCTCAGCCCTTGACAAGTAGATCTCAGTTCAGCATGTTTCCTTAAATGTGTTTTCTATTTTAAAAAATATATAGTTGATATCATATGTACATGGATTTTCTATCCAGAAGTTTTCCCAAATGGAAGTATGTTTTCTGTTAAAATCAATATGTGTCTATTAAAAAAAAAAAGCATATGTACAAAGTAAGAAATTTTAAAATTCCTATTGAACTTACCAGAAGCAATCAACTGTTAACAATTTGGTTTCTTTCACTCTATGTGTGCATGTACACACGTTTGTTAACTAGAGTAAAGGGCTCACAAGTTACTTTCACTTAATATTCATTGTGGACGTCTTTACGTGTGAGTACTGAACTAGCTCTACCACCTTATTGTTCTTAGTGATGCGTGGTCCACTGTACGCGTATCCTGATCTTTTCCTTAATGTAGTATAAACCTCTTCCAAGTCATTAAAGATGCCTGAGTTTTACTGGTTGTACTGTAATTTACCAAACCTTTTCAATATGTTGAACATTAGTGAAGTGATATTTTATTTAGTTGCCCTTTTATTTTTGCTGTTGGTCAGTAATTTGTGTGTTTATTAGGCATTTAATTCTTTTTTCTTTGTGAGTTTTCTATTCGTGTCCTTTTACCATTTATAAATTGCAGTGCTTTTCTTTTTAATATGGTTCTTTAATAAGGATTTCAAATATTTGCAGTTAGAAAATTATTTCAAGATTTAACTAATGTATTTTTTTCATAGCAAAAAAGATAATTGAAACAATAAGCTCTTCAAAGCTCTCAAATGTAGAAGTAAGTAAAGAAAATGTGTCTCGACCAAAACGGGCCAAACGGAAATTATACACAAATGAAATTTCATCTCCTATTGATATATCTGGCCAAGTGGTAAGCTACTATTTAAGTTTTCTTAAAAGTAAAACTGTTTATGTTCTTCTTGATTCTGAAGTATTCATAACAATTTGAATTATATAATGGTTTGAACTTTTATTCTGTAGACCATATCTCTTAAAACACGCTTTAAATGTTGTACTTTTGGTACTGGATGTGTTAAATTTATAGTAATTGAATATAAACACTGCATTAATGTATACAAGTGTCACATACATCTGCATTTATAAACTCATAAGAGGAATTTTAATTCCATCAATAGAATTATCACTATTTAATAATTTATTGGCTTCTAACATCTGTTTTTCTTATTATCTTTATCACAAGAGTTGTACAAATCTGGGCCTAAGTCTGCCTGCTAAAAATATAGAACTGACATTCAGTCATTTCCTCCCACTTTCCCTCTAAGGCTTCCAGGTTTTCTTAAGAAAAGACTATATAGATTGTCACCCTGACTTTATGACTCATTCTCCTTACTTAGAACAGGCTGTTCTATTACAGGGAAAGTTCTAATTCTCTATCATTTTTGCATCTGCCTAGTGGATGGAAGTGAAGATAGAAAAGGAATTAAAGAAAAAGCTTTCAACAGAAAATGGCCAAGAAAAATCGGGAGAGACCTTTTGCAACAGTAGCTATCAGATATAAGATAGACACTTGAAGCAAGTAGTAAAGAATTAGGATCGTTAGGTCATGCTTTTGGAAGTACTGTTCTCTTGGTTCCTTTTCTCCATCTGTCTGATAAGTACATAATTTGCTCCCTTGGCTGAAGTTATTTCTTTTCTTAGTTGCAAAATAATGCTGTTTCTACTTTCTAAGTTATATACTTGTTACTGCAAAAAATCATTTCCTAAAAATTATTTGAGGCACTTGTCTCCAAATATTTTAGTAATTATTTCAAGCTATGAATTCAGTAAAAGTGTGGATTATTTTAATTCCAGAATTAGGTAGTGTTGAAAGAATCTTTTATAAAATCTACTACCTTAGGCATGCTTTTTTATAGAAGATTGTATATCTGCAGTCCAGGAGGACAGAAAGTACTGTCATGTACTTATTTCAGTTATTAAGAACGTGAACATAGCTTATTAATTGTAAGTAAGCTTTCATTTTTATTTTTATTTATAAAAAATGATGAAATTGTTAATTTCAGATTTTTATGGACCATAAAGTGAAAGAAAGTGATCATCAGATTCTCAAACGACGACTTCGAACCAAAACAGTCAAATAAATCACTTATGGAGAATGTTTTAAAATAAAATTTATATTCATAATCATTATAACTTGCATCCTGACTTTTGAAAGATAATTGTATATACTATGATGCATCAAATCCCTTTGTATGTACATTGCTATTTTATAATAGTGTGATTTTAATTCAATAAAGAAAATAAGTCAACAGTAAGTTTGCTTGTCTACTTTTCTAAGGCTTTTAAATAATAGCTTCTTTTCAAACTGTATGTTTTTTCCTGTTATCCCAGGCATGGGACCAGTGAGGAACCTAGGAAAGATGCTGTTATTTTTTGTTTGTTTTTCTATACATAGATTTCACAGGTCAGATATTTGGTTTACTTATATTTAACAGTGTTTTAGGAATTGCTTTTACTGTATCTGTTAGGAAATACAGGTAATTTTACATATCTGTTTGGATTATGGCGAGATTCAGGGAGTAAGTGTGTACAGGTCTTCTAGTTGCTAAAATATGTATGCACATAATTTAGAAAAGCTCTCAGGCCTTTAATTAGAATGTCTTTTATTTTTAAATAATTGAATAGAGTTGGTTTTCTGATTTTTTCCAGGACACAGAAGATTAGAAGCAAAAAGTTAGAAGGGAAGAGGCGATAACATCTAGAGGCCAAAAAATTATACTGTTACCTAGGGAAGATAGAATTTTAGACCTGGAGAGACCTTAGAAATACACTTTCCTCATTTTATAGATGAGAACACTGAGACCCATAAAATTTACTTTTTCAAGTTCACACAACTAACGTATATTAAGCTTTGGTTTAAAAAAATACCAACAAGAAACAAAAAACAAAGCAGAGGCCTCAAGAATTGTTGCCAACTGGGGCTTTTTAAGAGCACACATTTATGCATCTGAAACCTTTAAGGTTTCATTGGATTTTAGCATTGTTTACTATAATCATGTCCCTGAGACAGGAATAAGTTACCTTTGGTGTCTTGTTTAGGAGACACTTATATGTGTTTGGGGAAATTTTCCATCAAAATAGTTAATTTAAAACTGAAACCTCTTTAAGCATGAACATGTTTTTATTATGCTACATGGTTTCATGCTAATATATATATATATATACACACACACACACACACACACACGTGTATATATATAATTGATCCTCATTATTCACAGATTACATGATTACAAATTTGCTTATTTGCTAAAATTTATTTGTCATCCCCAAATCAGTACCTAGGCACTTTTGTAGTCATTCTCAGACATCCCCAGAGTGGCAAAAAATTTTAGTCACCCAACATGCATGTTCCCAGCTAAGGTTGAACAAGATTACACTGGCTTCTTGTTTCAGCTCTCATACTGTAAATGAGTGTCTACATCCCAGAATGTAGACTGAAATCAAGCCTCAACAACATCTGCAAAGGAGACAGTTTGACAATTGGAAGGGCTTGAGAAATACCTTGGGCTTTCCACACTCTTATACTAACAAAGCATAACACCAAGTCTGCATAAGTTGAAAGCAATCAGTAATCAAAATGCCTACTGGAACAAAAATCAACACTTCAGAGGAAGATATAGCACAGATTCTCTTTAAGATATCTTTTATAATGTGTGACATACAGTCAAAAATTAGTATATATGGAAAGAAACAGGAAAATGAGTCCTATGGTAAAGAAAAAAAACATGAAAATAAATCTTGACATGGCACACCTGTTGAATTTTGCAGAAACTTTCAAGCAGCTGTTGTGCGCATGTTCAGATTTAAAGGAAATGCTATCTCAATGAGTAAGGCCAAGGGAATCTCAGCAGAGAGATGGAAAGAATAGAGAAAACAAGTGGAATTTTTAAAACAAAAATAACTGATGTAAACAATCTGGATAGATTTAACAGCAGATTAGAGGTGTCAGAAAAAAGTATCAGTGAACGTGAAAACAGATCAATTAAAATTGTCCAATCTGAGGATAAGGGAGATTGGAGAAAGAACAGAGCCTGAGGGTCCTATGGAATAATATCACATGGATTGACAGGTGTAATTGGAGATCCAGAAGGCTAAAAGAATGAAAATAGGGCAGAAAAATATACTTGAAGAAATAACGGCCAAACATTTTACAACTTTTATGAGGAAACATTGGCTTTGAAGCACTGTAAACTCCAATTAAGATAAATCCAAAGAATAGTACACCTAGGAGAATCACAGTCAAACTACTGAAAACCAACAATAAAGAGAAAACTTTGATAGGAAAACAGCAAAGTCTTGAGAAATACAACAGGTTGCAGATAAGCCGCTGACCTAGAGAAAATATTGGAGTATGTACAGGCAGAGCACGTATATATAAAAATATATTAAAAACTCTTAAAATTGTAGTGAGAACACAACCAACTCAACAAAAATCTGGTAAAAGACTTGAATAGGTGCTCCACTAAAGAAGATACAGGCAGTGATCAGTATACTGTATGTATATTGTATATTGTCACTGTACATATGAAAAGATACTCAAGGTTATTGGTTATCATGGGAAGGCAAATTAAAGCCACAAGTAGAAAGAAAACTGCAATGAGAGAAGGAAGATCAGTGATTGTCTTGAGGCTGCGGTCAAGAGATGGGATCCGAGGACATGAGGAATCTTCTTGGGGAAATGGCTATATTCTATGCCTTGATTGTTTTGTATTCTGTATGCAATTTCTAAAAATAAAATTGTCTTTGAGGGCTTCCCTGGTGGCACAGTGGTTGAGAGTCTGCCTGCCAGTGCAGGGGACGCGGGTTCATGCCCCGGTCTGGGAAGATCCCGCATGCCGCGGAGTGGCTGGGCCCGTGAGCCATGGCCGCTGAGCCTGTGCGTCCGGAGCCTGTGCTCCGCAACGGGAGAGGCCACAACAGTGAGAGGCCCGCGTACCGCAAAAAAATTAAAAAATAAATAAAATTGTCTTTGAAATGAATGAATTTTATTGTATGAAACTTTACCTCAATAGAAAGATTTTGGCTTCTAGCATGATATTTAAAAGAAAAAAAATTTTTTTTTCCCTGTAGAGTAACTGCACTCGTTCTTTATTGTGGCAAGAGATCATATTTTGGAAAATGTTTTGGAGGCATATTTTGACAAAGAACTGTAAGGTATGGTGACTTAAAAGTAATAGAATTATAAATGAAGCATTTTATTAAAGCTCACTTTAGAATACAGGTATTAATAATTCCACTTGATGAAGTGGTTGATAGCAGATTTGGGCGACAGTTTGAAAATCTGTAGCTGGAACTCAAAATGGAATATAAGACAAGTGTAAGTTGAATTAATTCTAAATGCCTTAGGGGAGATCATTAGAGGAATCTTGTTGTGAAGCCTTTTGTAAAGGAAATAATAAGTGTTAATACTTACGGTAATCACTTTCTAATTTATGTGTTTTATAAGTTTAACTTTTTTCTTATGTAAAGTTATACCTGATTTGTGATTACAAGTCAGGATAGCAAATGCTTATCAAAAGCTGATGATAAATACTATTTAAAAGCATAACAGAAGAACGCTAAATGTTGTATATCTAAAAATGGAAAGAGGATGTATACTGCTGAGTTCTCCTTTGGTTACAGTTTTTTTCATCTTCAGTAGCATTCAAGAGAAATAAAGACTTTATATTAAAGTTAACGGAACAACTTCAAAGAAGATTAGCAAAATATTATTGGTAGTATGTTAAACAAGACTGTTATATTTTGTCCCTACGGCTTTCAGAGGTTTGTTCATCACTTGATCCAATTATACCAGTTTTTGCAAAGTCGTAGTCCAATATTCTGAATATTCTCACTGATCTGAGTCTCGAATCTCAGCCAGAAGGAGGAACCCACGAACGTGATGTTCTGATTACTATAATCCACCAAACCAAATCGTGCTTCACTTCCCAGCTGCCCAGCTTCCCTAACCTTGGTCGTCTTCACTACTTTGGAGCAAGAGGAAAGTACTGTACTTTACATATTTGATCTCCGCCTACAGCCATCACTGCAGATGTAATTTCTATGATTGCAGTTTGGTCAAGATGGGCATTTTCCTGCCCCTCTACATATTTGGTAAAGCATAGTAGCTATCAGTATATCTGCTTTGGCCAAATCCCAAAGAATGACCAGACTGGGCACTAGGCTGGAATTTTACTGGCTAATTTGAATCTTCAAAGCTTTTCATTTATTATAGGTGACTAGCAGCTTTGAACCAATATCTGAACTCTGTCTCAGTGTCATACACACAGTCAAGTCCCTAGTTTCCCCAAATATGGAACTAATTAAGGAGCTACTATGTATAAAATAGGTAACTAATAAGGACTTACTGTATAGTACAGGGAACTCAATACTCTGTAATGCCTATATGGGAAAAGAATCTAAAAAAGAGTGGGCATATGTGTAACTGATGCACTTCTGTACAGCAGAAACTAACACAACATTGTAAATCAACTACAATAAAAATTTTAAAAATTAAAATCAGTAAGAAAATATCTATATTCCCCCCCCCAAATAAAAAGGAAATTTAGGTTTTGCTTAGACCTGTTTCATGGCCAAGTAGGCCAAACTTTCATAATGGGAGGCTTCATTGTGGCTTTTTGAACCTAAGGCTTGAGCTAGCAGAGACTGGTATAATTAATAGTTAGCTAAAAATTTGGTCTTTGGTTCTAAAACTCACTTTTTATTTTCTCCGATTATACCTTCCATGTGCATCAAGAACATAAGTTTATGTAAAATAGAAGATGGGCCTTGTGGTATGGACTTGGCATGACTAGGTTCTATATACAATCTAAGTTGAGAGATATAATTTCTGTGCAGTGTGTAGACCAATTCAGCAATATGATGACCGATGGCTAGTCCCACGAAACTAGTGCAGTTAGGCCAGTAGTCTAGCAGTGTATGCTTCAAGAATACGATTTATATATTAACACTTAGCCCTGCAGTGTATGCTTCAAGAATACGATTTATATATTAACACTTAGCCCCCCTGTATTATCATTTGTTTTGGGACACTGCTTGTCCTTAGAAGACCATTTTAAAACTTTAGCAACGAATAACCATGAATAATCACTTACAACGCCAAAATGATGTTCTTGAGATAAAATATGCACATGGATTAGTGGTAAAAGTTAAAACTAGTTTTTGAAAATTTTAATAGAAAACAAATGAGAGATTTAAAATATTCTCTCATAACACATTAAGTGGAAATTTGAAGACAAGATACATATCGTTGACCAGTGATCCAGTAGACCAGGGATCTATTTAGTAGACCACAGCCATGCCCTTCACTTATATATCTATAGTTATATTCATACTATAGTGACAGAGTGGAGTGGCTGTGACACCATGTGGTCTGCAAACCCTAAAATTTTTACCATTTGGCCCTACACAGAAAAAGTTTGTTGGCTCTTGTAGTAGTAGTAGACAGTCCAACATACCTAATGCCAGTTGGTAACTGGTACATATCCATCAAGGTGCCAAACATGTTTGTTCAGCATAAATAAGAGGAAGAGCCTAAAAGTGCTTAGTATTATTTTTTAAAGTAAATTTTGATTAAAATTTTAATAGATTTAATAACATCTATAAATGATTTGTGAAGCATTACTTTTTGAGGAACATAGTTTGGAAGGACTGCCCGAGGTCCTTGTTACTTAAAGTGCAGTCAATGGCCCGGCAGCCTGGGAATCCCTTGGAAGCTTGCTAGAAATACAGAAGCTTGGGCTCCACCCTAGACTCCTGGAAAAAAGCTGCCTTTTTAAACAGGATCTCCAGATAAGTCATGTACAGTAAAGTTTGAGGAGCACTGCCAGTTACATCTCATCAATTAAAACTCTTCCACTGGGCTTCCCTGGTGGCACAGTGGTTGAGAGTCTGCCTGCTAATGCAGGGGACACGGGTTCGAGCCCTGGTCTGGGAAGATCCGGCAGGCCGCGGAGCGCCTGGCCCCGTGAGCCACAACTACTGAGCCTGCGCGTCTGGAGCCTGTGCTCCGCAACAGGAGAGGCCGCGATAGAGGCCTGCGCACCGCGATGAAGAGTGGCCCCCGTTTGCCACAACTGGAGAAAGCCCTCGTATAGAAATGAAGACCCAACACAGCCAAAAATAAATAAATAAAAAGCCAAGCATTTGAAGCCCTTTAAAAAAAACAAAAACATAAACAAAAAAATTCCTCCACTTAAGGAGAAAAGCACAAGGAAGACTCGATTCTTAACGAAACTATTTTTTAATATCCTGGTTTTTAAAAATCTTTTAAAAATTTGAAGTACACAAAACTGTATACAGCTCAATGAATTATCACAAAGTGAATACATCTATCTAATGAAAACTCAAAGCAAAAATCCTATCATTACTCTCTTTCCCCGTCCCAGGCATGACATCTCCCTATTACTGAAAGGTACGCAAGAGAGAAGAGGTATGGGGATACATGTATAGTTGATTCACTTTGTTATAAAGCAGAAACTAATACAACATTGTAAAGCAATTAAACTCCAATAAAGATGTTTAAAAAAAAAAAAGTAACCAACTATCTTTTTTTTTGGCCGTGCCACTAGGCATACAGGATCTTAGTTCCCCAACCAGGGATCCTCGAACCCAGACCCCCTGCAGTGGAAGTGAGGACTCTTAACCACTGGACCACCAGGGAAGTCCCAACTATCTTAATTTCTCACAGCATAGAATTCAAAAAAATGTATGCATTTTTTCTGTCTGACACCATTTGTGCTAAATTATACTTGTCAGCTTTATCCATGTTTTTCTTTATAGTTTTTTCACTTTTATTGCTATGTGGTATTCCATTATATATCACAATTTATCCATTCTACAATTGACGGACATTTAGTTTTCTAGTTTCTTGTTATTTACAAATAATGCTGCCATAAACATGCATATCTATGGGGTGTACCTGGAATTGAAATTGCTAAGTCATAGGATATATTTGTATGTTCAACTTTAGAAGATACTACCAAACAGTTTCCCAAAATGTCTGTAGAAAAGTACATTATCACTAGCAGGGTATGAGAGTTGCAGTCACTCACAATCGCTTAGTATTGTATGGTTTTATTTTGCATTTCTTTGATTACTAATGAGGTTGAGATATTTTCATATATTTTTTGACTATCTCCTTTTATTAAGTCCTTTGCCCATTTTTAAATTGTGTTGTCAGTTTTTTCCTTATTTATTTTTAGGAATTCTGTATCTTCTAGATATGAGCTCTTTTGTCATTTACATGTGTTGCAAATGTTTTTTCTCACTCTTTTCACTCTTTTAATGATACATATTTTGTATAATTTTTAAGTAGTACTTAGTGAGAGAGTTGATCAGAACCATCTAGTCCAGTATTGCCAGAAATAGAACTGGTCTCCTTTGTAATAACTAAATTTTGTACCAATAATGCATGTATTATGATGAAAACAGCCATTATCAGTGGGAATTAGTTTGAGAAGATTTTAAAAAGAACAGCAACCAGTTTCAATCTATATATCTTCATTTGAAATCTTCTAGGATATGTAAAAAGGAATAAATAAGATGTAGCTTCCATGTTACATGTGTAAGAACGTCTATAGTTGTATATATGCCTTTTTTAAAAAAGAAATTTATTTGTTTATTTTTGGCTGCATTGGGTCTTCGTTGCTGTGCACGGGCTTTTTCTAGTTGTGGCTAGCAGGGGCTACTCTTCATTGTGGTGCATGGGCTTCTCATTGCGGTGGCTCCTCTTCGTTGTGGAGCACAGGCTCTAGGCGCACGGGCTTCAGTAGTTGTGGCACGGGGGCTCAGTAGTTGTGACTCACTGGCTCTAGAGTGCAGGCTCAGTAGTTGTGGTGTACGGGCTTAGTTGCTCCATGGCATGTGGGATCTTCCTGGACCAGGGCTCAAACCCGTGTTCCCTGCGTTGGCAGGCGGCTTCTTAACCACTGCGCCACCAGGGACCAGGGAAGTTCAGATTTAAATTTCTCATATTCTTAACAAGTCCTTGGTGATTTCCCCTCAAGAAATTGTAAAAGGGCCTTTGGAAGATTATAGAATTTGCATACATAGATTCTCTTTTTCCTTTGTGGCAATCTTAGAGGAGGAATGAATGTCCAGTATTCATCATTGATTTAGAGCTTCTTTTAACTCAGTGTTTCTTAACCCTAATTGCACAGTAAAATTACCTACGTATCTTTTAGAAAAAATACTGATGGCTGGGTCCTATTCCAGACCTGATTGAATTGGTCTGGGTTGGGGCCTGGGTATTGGGATTATTGCAACCCTGGTGATCCTAAAGTGTAGCCGGGCCTGAGAACTACAGCTGATGTTGCAAAGCTAAGTTTGTTCACCAGAGGGAGACAAAGCACTTCTTTAGGAAAAAGCCCCCACATAAACAAAACCCATTCTCTGACTTCACAGCTGCATCAACTCCAATTTATGTAATGTGCCAAGCAGGGCAAAAATGGGGGAAGATAGGTAAAATTATCTTTGGTACTGTTGCTTGCCAACCAAAGAAGTTCTTGCTATCACTGAGGAAAATTCCAGGAACTAATTTTAAAAGTAATGTGGTTAAAAATATATCTTATTCACCCAATTACCTGGACTAGCATCTAGAAATATTTTCAATCCTTTCCTACCTCACTTTGATAAAATAGACTATATGATAGAAGAGGGTAATATTGTTCATATAAAGTGGGAAATTTTGACATAAGATTACTCCAAGAATCTTGCAAATAGAAATCAACATCAGCAAAAATAAATTAAGATGTGCTTGCAAGATTTTAGGAAATATGCAGATATGATAATGTGACTTAGAAATATTTTTAAGTCTACAAGTACTTGATTGGCATCTCCCAATTTTCATTTCTCCCATCTCATGCCTACTTCCATCATAGAAGCCATAAAAGCTACAAACTTGATCTCTGTCCCCTTGTAGCTGGAAATGGTCAATGAGATGGAGGTGAAAATCACTGGGGAGGGCTTCCCTTCATGTATAAAATGACAAAGAAGTTTCTTTTCTCTCTTTTTTCGTCACCTCATTTTCTCCATCTTCTTGGGGACATTAAACTTGGAGGTGGAGCAACCATCCCCATCCAAGAGATGACAAGTGTGAGGATAAAGCCAGTATTGCTAAGGATGGCAGAGCGTACAGGCATGGGGAGCCTGTGTCATCGGTCCTGGGCAGCTACTATGCTAGTGAGGGACTGCCTGTCTCTGAACTTGTTAGGGGGAAAAGGGCTTCCTGTTATTTGCAGATAAATTCAGTCCTAACTGACCCATCACTGAAAACTTATATAGTGGTACATAGACATAAATATATTTATTGTATTGACCTTGGGTATTATCCTTTCTAGTTATTGTTTTTTTTAAACTCAAGTTAAAAAAGCCCTGTGGGCTTTAGACAAAGCCAGGAATTTAGAAGCCCAACTTCCTTTTTCAGTTGTTATTTCTAAAAAGCATATATATTTCTAAAATATAAAAATTATAAATACCAGGCAATTTACCAAGCATTCCTGCCCCAACCACCTTTTCTGAGCCAAAATACATAGTTTGACGTATCACCTGGCTATAGGGTGAATATTTTTAATAGGATGGTGCTCAAAAATCCAGGAGGTCTGGTCACCTTAACTGACATAGCCTGTGGTTTCTTAGGGTCCAAACTAGGTCAAAGCACACAGACCCCTGCTGTGGCCAAAAACACAGTCAACCAACTAGAAACAATTAACCAAATAGTAATAGACCAATAGGACATCAAGACAGGCTGAATCTGATATTAAAGGTAGATGTCAAAAAAAGGTATCTAATTTGA
>NW_020172664.1:3825728-3932960 GCF_003031525.2 Neophocaena asiaeorientalis asiaeorientalis | reverse complement strand
GACTTCCCTGGTGGTGCAGTGGTTAAGAATCCGCCTGCCAATGCAGGAGACACGAGTTCAAGCCCTGGTCTGGGAAGATCCCACATGCCGCAGAGAAACTAAGCCCGTGAGCCACAACTACTGAGCCTTCGCACCTAGAGCCCGTGCTCTGCAACAAGAGAAGCCACTGCAATGACAAGCCCACACGCTGCAACGAAGAGTAGCTCCCACTCTCCGCCATTAGAGAAAGCCCGCGTGCAAAAATGAAGACCCAATGCAGTCAAAAATAAAATAAATTTAAAAATATAAATTAAAAACAAAGAAAGCAGAGTGGCAATTTGCTATTTGATGGCCAGGATATTCAGGATAATTGCTTTTCTATGGTCCAATGTGGGAGGATTTCATGAAAGAGGCTTTCCTGGAAATCGGGGGTTGTTTAAAGAATTTGGGAGAACCGAGTTGCAAAAAGGTGGGAAGATATTATAGGCATATGATGTCTCCTTGGAAAGGTCATAAAGATTGGGCCCTCCCTGGATCACAGCACAGAGCCATGTCCCCTGGAGCTGCCATATGCTCCCTCTGTGAGCTGCCCAGGGGACAGTGACAGTGTACTTCCAGAAGACAAATGCAAAGGTAATTGACTAAGAAGTAGGCGGAAGGAAATCCCTTTAAATGTTGAACTTCATCAGGTCTTCTCCTGATGCCCTTCTCACTTTTAGGCTTTTATTATATGTGGGTATCTCTCAAGTTTTTATCTCCGAACCTAATCTCCCTGAGTTTCAAACTCATTTCTAGCTGCTTCCTGGTTATCTACACCTGGAGAGTTTAGCAGTCATTTCAAATTCACGGTGTCCAAAAAGGAACTCATTAAAAGTGTCTTTTTTCCTATATATTCTCTCTCATTCTGTATTTTTTGGCAACTATTTATTTAGCCTTATTAAAGTCTAATTGACAAAGTTCTAAGATATTTAAAGTATACAATGTAATGATTTGGTATATGTATACATTGTGAAAGGATTCCTCCCACCAGGTTAATGAACACATTTTTCATCTCCCGTGTTTACCATTTTTTTGGATGAGAACATTTAAGTTCTACTCTCTTAGAAAATTTCAGTTCTACAATAGTATTGTCAGCTATAGCAACCATGTTATACATTAGGTCCTTAGACGTAGTTTTTCTTATAACTGAAGGTTTGTACTCTTTTATCAACTTCTCCCTATTTTCCGTACCCCCCCAGCCTGATAACAACTTTTCTATTGTCTCTTTCTAGGAGTTTAGACTCCCCCCCCCTTTTTTTTAACATACCACACATACAATACCATGCAGTATTCAGTGTTTGTCTTTCTCTTTGACAACTATTTATTGAGCGCTGGTTATGTACCACTCACTTTGCTAGTGCTGGCGGTACAAGGATGCGCGAAACCAGACATGATTCTACCCCACTGTGTTTTTGGTCTAGAGGGGTAGACTGCCACTAAGCAAATAAGCACACAAACGAGTACATATTTCAATCTGAGATGACAAAGGAATGGACACCAGAGGGTATCTGAGAGTCAACAGGGGGACTGCTGTCTAATCAGGCAGAATATTACCCACCTGGTCACCAGGGCGTCATCCTCTCCTTTCCCTCTCTTACCGTTTACATACAACCACCCACCACATCTTGCCTATTTGACCTCCGAAATATTTCTCAAGCCCATCTCCTCTTTCCCTTCCTCATTACCCTAGCTGAGACTGTCTCCATCTTCGATGTAACCAGGCATGACTCCTTGAGGCCAGGCTTCGTACATTTTCTCCCTTGCCCTTCATCCCACCCTGCATCCCTTTCTATACTGCCTCCAGACAGCTTTACCCAAAACCTATACCTGACCGTGTCACTTCCCTGCCTAAAGCTTTCCTAGTGGTTTTCTATTTTATGTTACAAAGTCAGGTCAGATTTTTAACCTTGTCATTTTTTCTCATCTTGAACTTTACGCTCGAGCACACTGGCATTTCATGCCTCTGTGCCTTTGATCATGCTCTCCTGTCCCTCTCATCTTTGCCTAACTTCCAGTTTGCTTCTATCTCACATCCGTCCTCTCCTCATAGTGGTTCATGCTTCTTTACCTTCATTACAGCACTCAGGATCTACATTATATTTCCCGTTTACCTCCCTTTCTAAAATGTGGGCACGTCAAGGGTGGGGGTGTCTTACTTTACCTGTCTCTATGTCTAGCAGCATGCTTGGTAAATGCCATATGTGATGGAGCTCATTATGGGATGGAACCAGAGTGAAAAGATATTTGTTTACCTGGAAAGAAATGTATTGATAATTTGATGCCCAAGACAAGGAAGCAACTGATGATTTATGGTTTGAGTGTTTAGTTGGCCCTCAAAGTCAGCAACACAGATATTACAACTCCCTTACACAAACACATGTTCTCATCAGTCCCAAATGGACACATCTGCTGGATCCACTGAATTGTGAACATGTGGAGGGCATGATCTTTAAGGTAACACTGAGCAGTTGTGCCTTTCACTTTCGACAGGAAAGCCTTCATCTACCCTAATGAAGGTCAGAATTGTTGGGGTAATGGCTGCTCCATCCGTAATAGCACATGGAGAGTATGATTTACGAGCTGGGTTTTTATTGTTCAAACTGGGAATTAAAGAATAGTCTCTCAACAAATACCATATGATATCACTTATATGTGGAATCTAAAACATGACACAAATGAACTTATCTACCAAACAGAAACAGATTCACAGACGTAGAGAACAGACTTGTGGTGGCAAAGGGGGTGGGGGGTGGGTGTGGGATAGATTGGGAGTTTGGGATGAGCAGATGAAAACTATTATATACAGAAAGGATAAACAAGGTCCTACTGTATAGCACAGGGAACTATATTCAATATCCTGATAAGCCATAATGGAAAAGAATGTGAAAAAGAATATACCTATAATTTCTGCTGTACAGCAGAAATTAACACAATGTAAATCAACTACACTTCAATAAAATTCATTTAAAAAAAAAGAGTAGTCTCTTGATAGTGATACACTGAAAGCCTTGGTGCTGTAGCAGCTTCAAATATGAAGCATTTATGGACCCTGGTGTTTGGACAGCTGGACAAGTGCAGCTGTATTTGAGACATAATAAAAAAATTTTGTGTTGTTTATCTGATATTCAAATGTAATGGGCATCAGGTGTTCCATTTGGCAACTCTGCATGGAAATGGCTTGAAAAAACATACCCCAAATTAAGGGTTCATTTGATGTGCTAGGAAGAACTTTGGGAAAAGTGTCAGAAGAACTTGTTTCTAGCCACAGCTCTGCATCTTTCCTCTGCTGTTTCCTTCCCGTATGAAATGAGAGGGTTTCAGATTCAGTGATTCTGAGACTTTGTCTTCAAAAACTTGGCACAAGTGAAATTTTATTCAGAAGCTCAACATATAAAACAGATAAAAGCTGAGTTGCTCTGACTGATGCTGAGTATGGGTCATTCCCCATCCCAAGGTGGTAGAAAACCACTGGACTTGATTTCTAAAATTCCTTCTGCCTGCAACAGTCTGTGAGTCCAGGTGAATTCACTTTACAGGGAGCAATCATCCAGTTTGTGGTTAATCATACCTTGTCCTTTTCTTTGGCACTTAGGAAGGACAAACTAGAACTATTAACTGCCTTCATTTATTCTTTCCACAGACATTTGTTGAGTGCTTACTACAGGCAAGGCCACGTATTGGGCACTTTGGAGTGAGACTACAAAGAGAAAACTTTAGAAGGACCTCTTAATTTACTAGGAGAGCTAAAACTTGTGACAGGTAACTATATCTGCATTTATTAAGATTTGCTATGTGATAGGCATGTATTGCTTCCAATTTAAAAAAGTATTTCCGTGAACATTGGTCTGACTCACAGTTCTTGTTCCTTTCCACTTGCTTTCATCACAGCCTTATTTCCTTTCAAATGTTTTTCTAAAACTAATGAGGAGATGATTCCTCTACTTGTTTTATCTCTGAATTTGCCTGCCTGATTTAGGATATTTCTAAGAAGCCCTGCGTTGCTAAGTGTAGGATGATGAAGTTATAATGTGTTTTTTTTTTAAAAAAGGAATTCCAGAGACCCCGCCTCCTCCCATAGCATGCCGTGTCCCGGGTCTGTAATAGAAGAAGTCATTTTGGACATTCTTCTCATCGTCACCCATCCACATGCTGAGGCTCTTATCAAATTTCACCATTTCTTGCTCTTTAGGATTCCTGACTCTCTCCTTCCATCTTCCTCTGCCAGGCCTGCTTCCCCACCTAAGCTCTGGTCATCTTGCATTGACCTCACGGCTATTGTCTTCTCCCAAGTCTCTTTCTTCCTCTCTTTAATATTTTTCATGGCTCAGCAGAAGTTCTTCTTGGCCACCTGAAGGCAAGCTGTTTGAACCCACTGCTTTGTCCTTGTCTTTCTGCTACTGAAAATTCCCAGGTGCACATCTGAACAAATGTCAGCATTTTGACATGGCTCTCAATGGCCAGGTATTATTTTTCATTTGCTTTTGGTATTTAAAAAATATTTTTGTTTTTCTTCCATGGATTAGAAACTATCTGTTGATAAAATTTAAGCATGTGCCGATTTTGTAAAAAAAAGTAAATAAAAATCATATGTAATTCTACCTCCCCAGGTCGGGAGGAGAGGTGGGGGGGATGAACATCTCTAAGGTATATTCTTTTGGATTATTTTTCCCTAGGCCTATATTTTTTTTTCTCAACAAAAATAGAAAAAAAATGTACATACTGTTTTGTAGCTTGCTTTTAAAAAAATTTTTTTTTGTGGTACGCGGGCCTCTCACTGTTGTGGCCTCTCCCGTTGCGGAGCACAGGCTCCGGACGCGCAGGCTCAGCGGCCACGGCTCACGGGCCTAGCCGCTCCGCGGCATGTGGGATCTTCCCAGACTGGGACACGAACCCGCATCCCCTGCATCGGCAGGCGGACTCTCAACCACTGCACCACCAGGGAAGCCCTGGGCTCAACTCTTAAAACAACAAGGCAAAGTAAGAATTTATAGCCAAGAATTTGTGTGCAGGACTTGGTGCATGGAAAATTATTAAGAGGAAACATCAAGGGGAGGGGAGGGATTCTGGCTAAATTGATCTAATGGGATTCTTGCTGAAGGCAGGCTGGGTTGATCAGATGTCACCTGGGGAATGGTGGTGACTGGAGACCCTAATTAGGTATGGAGATGTGGAGGATGGGGGATTCTGGCTAAACTGACTTAGTAGGGTTCTTGCTCTTGAGGACATGCCCAAGGATGGGGCTTAGTTGAAAAAGATCTCAGAGGATACCAATTAGAGTTTGGTCAAGGAGAAAATCTTTGTTACCATATCTCTATGAGAGGAAAATGTGGCTAGACTCAGGTAACTTTACAGTTACACCCTGACAGCAAGAATCCCTTGACTCAGTAACTGTTCTGTCTGGAATCAAGCTTGGGGTACATTTCAAGGGATACAGACTGCTGCACTTGGTAGATTTGTTTACCCTGCTCATGCTAGGGCAGGAAGAGATTCCGTAATACTTTTAGCCACGTCTTGAAGACCGTTCACACTAGTGGAAAACGATACCTCATTATCACTACAGGGAATTGATAAGGATGGCAGAGACAATTGTAGGAGCCACCTCCGAGATGTCACTTTCTGTCACAGTCTTTCAAACACTAGATGCCAACTAGATGCCACAACCGTGAGAGGCCCGCGTACAGCAAAAAAAAAAAAAATCTTCCTTTACCCCTTCAAACATCAAAACATCAAACGCTAGATGCCAGCTATGGAGTGGTGTTCCCCTTAGGGCGATGGACCCTTCGGGATTATAATGCCAAGCACTTAATATAAATTACAGACTGCAGGATAGTGGAACTCAGGATTTAAAAAAAAAAAGTCTGTAATCATAACTGGAATAAAGCAAGGCATTCTTGTGCTGCTTTCTGGTGTAGTACAGCAGTCATACATGGTAGTGATTTTAAGAAAACCCGTATCAACAACAAAGGCATAATTTTAAAAAAATTTCTCAGTCTAACGAGGTGGCAAAGAACATTCCTAGTATATAGCAGAACTTAAAATATTTGTCCCAATCATTGCCTCTCTTGAAATATTCCTCATGGACAGAAGAAGTTCCTTCCAGAAGATCTCATTTTCTCTCAACTCACAACTTTCAATATTCTTCCAAACCCAGACTCACTTCTCTGTCTCCTCTCTTTTCTTTTCTCTCATCATCATTTTTTTTCCTTTCTTGTGGAAATCTAGGCTTTCCTGCTCGTTTCTCACCATTCTTGCCATCAGCAGAATGAAGCACAGAAGTGAGAGGTAGGTGGGGAGTTAGGGAGAAAGGCAGGGCCATGGTCAGAACTGTTGGGGGTGGGGAAAAGAATGTGAATATATTTCTTCCCCACCTGTTATATAACATAAACCCCAGTTTCATGGATCAGTAAGACGTCTCTATATACAGATGATTCATTTTGGATCTCTTATTGCTCTTAATCACTCCCCTCCCATTACTATACATAATACTACTACAATTAAAAATAGTTTTGTTTTAGATTTACTGTCGCAATAACATATATGCTAATGGCATTATTACAAAATTTCAGCCACTGATGGAATTACCATTTTTCTTGTGCTTAGAAATGATAGCAAAAAAAATTATTCTCAGCTCTACCACTGCAGTGTTTAAACACACACAAGATGATAAATAGAGCAACAGGGGTCCTGTAACTATATAAATATCCTCTTCAGAGAGAGTTGGCTTTGGTTCCTCTCACGGTGGGAGTCACGTTGTTTGACCTGGTAATTAGTGGGAATACGAATGATGAGAGGTGGAGAATCCTCTCTCGTCGTTGTGCTTCTTTACTATTCAGAGGAAAGAATATCTGGAGAAGGGCGAAGGTTGTCCTAAGATTAAACCAGCTGGTTAGTGGCCAGAATCTGGTGCTCTTTCCTCTTTTTCATGCTGTCCCTTTGCCAGATTTTGGCTGGCAGAAAATGGTTTGTTTTGACTAGGATATAGGAATGTAGAAAAGGAATTTTATGTCTACGCATTCGCAAAATTGAGCTTTGGGTGACTGGAGCAGTTTGGATAAAAAGAAATAAAGGAAGAGTGCATCCTCATGTAGCATAATGCAATTTGGCATATGTTCTCCAGTTTGCTCATAACAAGAGGAACTCAAGCGCATCTCCTAGGCTGTTGCCGTTAAGTTGCAAAGTAGCAGCTGGGAAACACTGCTATGATTGAGACTTCCCTTGGCCTGCTGCGAACAGGCTGGGGAATGGCCAGAGCCTCAAAAGGAGGGAATCTACTTAAAAGAGAAAAGGTTGGCAAAGAAAAATTGCACTGGGTGGAGTTAAACAGGCAAGGAAGACTTAATTTGAGACTCTTGCAATAGGGGTCTCAAGACTATGCAACAAGAGAGGGAACTCAACTCCATGGGAAAATGAAAAGCCTGGAGGGCTGTTAATATTGAGGTGTGCCGATGGGAAGGTACTGGAGAGTGTTAGGAGAAGGTTGGTTGATGTGATTAGGTCACCTGTGTTTGCTTGTTGAAGTTAGCCTCCTACTGCCCATGGATTAGGGCAATGGGAGCCCAATCTTTTTTGATGATTACATTTCCAAGGGCTGCTCCCGGCTGCCCCCACCCCCGCTTCCTAGAGAATGACTCCTAGGTTGCAGAAGCTAAGTGGCAAAGGGGCAGAGAGAGAATGTACAATACAAATTTTCTAAAGTTAATGCTCTAAGAAAAGGGAGGTCAGTAATGGGTCTATAGTCAGAAATTAACCAGTCTAAAGGTTAGTCAAGCTGAGGGGCAGGTTAAGGCCTTCTTTGTCAGGGTGTTGAGGTCTGGAAGCAGGTAGATGCAGGTGTGTCAACTGAGATAAGCTGGGTTATACTGGGAAGAGTCCCTGTCGAAAAATTCCCTGTCACAGGTAAGCCACCTATGGAAATCACACGGAAAGTGATTCATTCCTCTGGCGTAGGCTTACCCTCCCCGCCCAGTCCACTTTGCAAACAAAGCAGTGAATGGATCTAAGGGAAGGTGGAGAAAGAGCCCCGCACAAGGGGCCACCTCAGGGAAGCTGGGAGGGGAAATGTTTGAAGGGGTAAAGGAAAATTTTTTTTTTTTTTCGGTACGCGGGCCTCTCACTGTTGTGGCCTCTCCCTTTGCGGAGCACAGGCTCTGGACGCGCAGACTCAGCGGCCATGGCTCACGGGCCCAGCCGCTCCGCGGCATGTGGGTTATTCTTGGACCGGGACACGAACCCGTGTCCTCTGCATCGGCAGGCGGACTCCCAACCACTGCGCCACCAGGGAAGCCCAGGAAGATGGTTTTAAAACATTTTTGAAGTGTGATCTTAGTGAAAATTTGCCTTCAATGTAAAGAAGCCTAGAGCAGTCCATTTTTTTGCACACCTGCATGCAGATCCAGTGAAGCTCTTCCCTCTCCTAGGTGTAACTCCCTTATGTTTACCTTGGTATCCACAGGCACAATGCTTGGCACCTGGCGGTGCAGTCACTGCTGCTGCAAAGCTCTGCATTGCGCAGGACCTACAGGGGTCTGGGTCTCAACCCTTTTGGCACAGAGGAAGCCCATGGCTTGGCTTCTCTGAGTCTTGGTGGCTGTGAGCGCTCCTCTGCAGAGCAGCTGTACTCCTCACCCCAGGGGCTATTCCCTGTACTGCCACAAGGGGGTGCTGTGCGCTTAGAGTACAACAAGAATGATGCCCCCACCCCCCCCTACCCCGGAGTTGTTCAAGGTGAAGGTTGTAGCTCTCCGTCTCTCCCAACGTCTACTTCAACCTCTCCCTCCTCTTTGGCCAGTGGGTGTGTTTCCTGCATACTGAAGAACGTGTGGAAGGAAGACCTTTGCTGTCCTGGCTCTCTTGACCTCTGAGGTAGGTGCTCTTTCTGAATCCCAGAGTGACTGACAAAAGCTGTTCCAGAAGGTAGATGGGCAGGATTCAAAATGACACAGTAAGCTCAAGAAATCTCTTTCTGGAGCATCTTGTTTTCCTCTCTGGAAAACTCTAATTTTGCATGACCCAGCTCCGATGTTACCTACCTCCTCTGCGACATTTTCCCCTCTTCCCCCGTCAGGATTAGAAGGTTATCGGGGTGGATCCCCTTCCTCTGAGCCTCGTTAGGGTACTGCTTATCCCCTGTAACAGGACTGACCTCATTTATTGAGCACAATCCTCTGTGTCAAGTGTCTTCCTGGGTGTTTTAAATGCATGATCTCATTTAACCATCTCTGGAATGCACTGAAGTGATGTTATTTTCCAGGTGAGGACCGACCTCAGAAAGGTCAGTTAGCGTGAAGTCACCCAGCTAGCAAGGAGTGGAGCTAGGATTCAAACCTGGGCTAATCTGACTCCAGACATGGGCGTGCTTTTCCTCCTATGCATCCTGCATCCTCCGGGGCTTCTGCATCGCTCTGCGCTGTAATCAACTACCCGCAGCCAACACAAGACCAGATCTGTGAAGTCAGAGACCACATCTTATTACCTTTGAATCTTTGACTCTTAGCAAGCTGCCTGACGCACACAGGAGACCCGCAGTGAATGCCCAAATTGCCGCTAATTAGTAATTCAGTTGCATTATCCCACCACTCATACCTCCTTAAGGTTTCCTGAACACAGTAGCAAGAGTAATCTTTTCCCCTCAGATTGACTAAGATATAATTGACATATAACGTTGTGTAAGTTTAAGGCACACAACGTAATAATCTGATACACATGTTTTATGAAATGATTACCACAATAAGATAGTTGACACCTCCATCACCTCACATAATTGCAATTTTGGCGGGGAGTGAGGTCATTTCAGATTTACTTTCTTAGCAACTTTCAAGTATATAATACAGTATTGTTTACTATAGTCACCATATTATACATTAGATCACTTGGAACTTATTCCTCTTGTAACCGAAAGTTTGTACTCAGCCAATATTTCCCCTACTCGCCCCCAGTACCTGCCAACCACTCTTCTACTCTTTATGAGTTGGGTTCTTTTAGATTTCCCACGTAAGAGAAAACATACAGCATTTGTCTTTCTCTGTCTGACTTATGTCACTTAGCTTAATGCCCTCAAGTCCATCCATGTTGTTGCAAATGGCAGAATTTCCCTCATTTTATGGCAGAATAATATTCCATTATATATACTATTCCAATGTATATATATTCCACATTTTTTTTATCCATTAATTTCATCCATTGATGGGGACTTATGTTGCTTCCATGTCTTGGCACTTGTGAATAATGCTGCAATGAACATGGAGGTACAGATATTTCTATGAGATAATGATTTTATTTCCTTCAAATATGTACCTAGAAGTGGGATTGCTGGGTAATATAGTAGTTCTATTTTTAATTTTTTGAGGAAGCTCCATGCAGTTTTCCATAGTGGCTGCACAAATTTACATTCCTAACAACAGTGCAGAAGCGGTTCTCTTTTCTCCTTATCCTCGACAACACTTATCTCTCGTCTTTTTCATAATAGCCATCCTAACAGGTGTGAAGTGATATCTCACTGTAGTTTTGAGTTGCATTTTTCTGATGATTAGTGATGTTGAGCATCTTTTCATGTACCTGCTGGCCATTTGTTTGTCTTCTTTGGAAAAGTATCTATTCAATCCTCTTCCCATTTTAAAAATCAGACTATTTGTATTCTTTGGCTATTGAGTTGTATGAGTTCTTTATATATTTTGGACATTAACCCCTTATCAGATATGTGGTTGCAAATATCTTCTTCCATTCCATAGGTTGCCTTTTAATGTTGTTGATTGTTTCTTTTGCTGTGCAGAAGCTTTTTAGTTTGATGTAGTAACACTTGTTTATTTCTGCTTTTGTAGCTTGTGCTTTTAGTGTCATATCCAAAAAATCATTGCCATGACCAATGTAAAAGAGCTTCTTTCCCATGTTTTCTTCTAGGAGTTTTATGGTATCAGGTCTTATGTTTAAGTCTTTAATCCATTTCAAGTTAATTTTTGTGTGTGGTGTAAGATAGGGGTCCAATTTCGTTTTCCTGCATGTGCTTATCCAATTTTCCCAACACCATTTGTTGAAGAGACTATCCTTTCCCCATTGCATGTTCTTGTCTCCTTTGTCAATATTAGTTGACAGTATACGTATGGGTTTATTTCTATGCTCTCAGTTCCGTTCCATGGTTCTATGTGTCTGTTTTTATGACAGTATTATACTATTTTGATTACTGTAGCTTTGTGATATAGTTTGAAATCAGGAAGTGTGATGCCTCCAGCTTTGTTCTTTTTTCTCAGGATTGTTTTTGCTATTTGGGGTCTTTGGTGGTTTCATACAAATTTGAGGATTGTTTTGTGTTTTTTTTCTGTGTAAAATACGACTGGAATTTTGATGAGTATTGCATCGAATCTAATAGACAGCCTTGGGTAAAATGACATTTTAACAGTATTAATTCTTCCGATTCATGAACATGAGATATCTTTCCATTTGTGTCTTTTTTTAATGTCCTGTAGTTTTCAGTGTTCAGATTTTTCACCTCCTTGGTTAAATTTATGCCTAAGTATTTTATCTTTTTTGATGCCGTTGTAAATAGGATTGTTTTATTTTCTTTTTCCAAATAGTTCATTGTTAGTATATAGAAATGCAACTGATTTGTGTATGTTGATTTTGTATCCTACAACTTTACTGAATTCATTTAGAAGTTCTAACAGGTTTTTTTGGTGGAGTTTTTAGGATTATTCTATATACAAGATTATATCATCTATAGAGACCATTTTACTTCTTTCTTTTTAATTTTAATGCTTTTTACTTCTTTTTCTTGCCTAATTACTCTAGCTAGGACTTCCAGTACTATGTTGAATAGGAGTGGTGAAAGTGGACATCCATGGTGTAATTTACTTCCTGATCTTAGAGGAAAAGCTTTCAGCCTTTCACCATTGAGTATGGTATTAGCTCTGGGCTTGTCATATAGGGCCTATATTATGTTGAGCTATGTTTCTTCTATACCTAACTTGTTGAGAGTATTTTTAATTGTGAAAAAATGTTGAATTTTGTCCAATACTTTTTCTGCATATGTTTAGATGATTATTTGAATTTTATCTTTCATTCTAGTAATGTGGTGTATCATGTTTATTGATTTATGTATGTTGAACCATCCTTGCAGCCCAAGGATAAATCCCACTTGATTATGGTGTATGATCCTTTAATATGCTGTTGAGTTTTGTTTGCTTGTATTTTGTTGAAAATGTTTACATCTATATTTATCAGGGATTTTTTTTTTTTTTTGGTGTGTGTGTGTGTGTGTGTGTGTGTTATGCAGGCCTTTCACTGTTGTGGCCTCTCCCGTTGTGGAGCACAGGCTCCGGACGCGCAGGCTCAGCAGCCATGGCTCACGGGCCCAGCCGCTCCGCGGCATGTGGGATCTTCCTGGACCGGGGCACGAACCGCGTCCCCTGCATCGGCAGGTGGACTCTCAACCACTGTGCCACCAGGGAAGCCCTTATCAGGGATATTGGCCTGTAGTTTTCTTTTCCTGTAGTGTCCTTATTTGGATTCGTATCAGGGTAAGACTGGCTCCATAAAATAAGACTGGGAATGTTCCCTCCGCTTCAATTTTTGGGATGAGTTTGAGAAAGATTGGTGTGAATTCATCTTTAAATGCTTGGTAGAATTCATCAGTGAAATCATCTAGACCTGGGCTTTTCTTTATTCGGAGGTTTTTGATTACAGATTCAATCTCTTTACTTTTTATTTGTCTGCTCAGATTTTCTATTTCTTCATGATTCTGTCTTGTATGTTTCTAGGTTGTATGGTTATATGTTTTGAGGAATTTATCCAGTTCTTCTAGGTTATCCAATTTGTTGGCATAAAATTGTTTAGACTAGTTCATTATAATCCTTTGCATTTCTGTGGTATCAGTTATAATGTCTCCTCTTTCACTTCTCATTTTATTTGTCTTCTTTTTATGTTATTTTGGTTAGTCTAACTAAAGGTTTGTCAAATTTATTGAAAAACCAGCTTTTAGTTTTGTTGATCTTTTCTAAAGTTTTTCTGGTCTCTATTCATTTATGTCTGCTCTGCTCTTTTTTTTTTTTTTCCTTACTTCTGCTAACTTTGGACTTAGTTTGTCCTTTTCTGATTCCTTGAGGTGTAAGGTTAGGATGGGCAAGAGTGCTGTGTGGCTTGTTTGGTTATTCATTTGTTCATTCATTCACTCATTCAAGGAATATGTGGTAGGCACCTACTATGTGCTAGGCTCCTGTGACATAGAGATGAATACGATGTGATCCCCACTGTAATTCAACTCATGTTCTGGGAGTGAAGAAATACATAAACAGATAATTGCATTACAGTGTGAGAAGTTTAATGATAGAGGGGCATTCTTGTTGCAGTAGGGGTAGAAGAAGGCTCTGAACAGGAGGAGCTCTTTGAGTCCGTCTTAGTGACTCCTGAAGTTAACAGATGTTAAAGTTAGCATAGGTGCAAACTGAGCCAAAGAGAGTAATTTTGGCTCACGGATATTAAGAATTTTAAGTTCACAAAGGGCCCTTCAAGGTTTCTGTGAAACAACTGACAAAGCCTCATTTCAAAGGTAGCAACATTCCTAAATGGACACATCTTCATGCTGAAGTCTTCAGGATTTGGAAACCCCATCTACTAAATAAATGCTCTTGATGAAATGTGGGTTTCAAATATTCCATTGCATCTCAGTTCTGCTGGCCATCTGTTGTGCCTGAATTTCTATGGGGACAGCATTTAACCTTTGGGTTAAATAGTTCTTAAATGGCACTGTGGTGAGGATATTGTCATATTGGCAAACTATGAATTGCCTCTGTCCTTCAGGTGATATTTTGTGCTTTGTGAGACCCCAAAGTACAGTTTAATGGGAACCGTTGTCACCGTAGATTGGGTAAGGGTATTTTGTCTCAGATTCAGTACTGGCTTAGAGACGGGAAGCAAACTGAGTAGGGAGTAATGCACATTTGTTTAGAAGGAAAAGGATAAGCGCAGTGGGGTTCCTCAGGGGTTGGTCTGAGTCAGTCTTATTTAATACCTTTATAAATGATCTGCAGAAGGGTTTGTACTGTGAAATCTCCAAGTCTACATCTAATGCTACTGAACTATTCTGAATAGGGAAAAACCAAGTTGATGAGTACCAATTCCCTGGTGAGCAGGGAAGACTTAGGAGGCTGTGCTAATGGGCAGGAAAGTGGTAGATGAGTTTAAGTGTGGACAAGTGCAAAGTAATGCATTTAGAACAGGAATATTCAAAAAATTTAAAAGAATGATTCTAAAATGTGACAGGAAAAGGACTCTAGAGTCGTGATAAATTTTTGCCTAATGACATAAACCCACAAGCTTCTGCAGCCAAATATGTGCATTACTGAGAGGGAAAACAAGGACAATTGTCATCATAAATATGACGTTAGATTTTCTAAAGCTCAGGCTCTTGATCATGCATTAATTTGTGTGTTTATGGAGCACTTACTATGCGAAACGTGTGTTTGGCTCTGTGCTGGATAGGAACAGGCCTCCAAGGGAGATGGACTGATGAGTGTGCCTCATCTGATAAGTGAAAGTGTTGGGAGGAAACTAGCGAGGGTCCCTGACATTACCAGGAGCCTGGCAGGCAGCCTAGAGTGAGAAGCAGCCGAGAACCTCAGGCACTGGTGGCAACAGCTACTGATAAGGAAACAGTGATGGTGTCTTGGGAAGGATACCCTTTACTCTTCTGTTGATTTGATACGATTGCTGCCACTTAGAAGGGCCTGCTCTGTGCTCTTAGACTTTGTGCTAAATGCTTTATCTACTTTATTTTATTTTATTTTATTTTTTTGCGGTACGCGGGCCTCTCACTGCTGTGGCCTTTCCCTTTGCAGAGCACAGGCTCCGGATGCGCAGGCTCAGCGGCCACGGCTCACGGGCCCAGCCGCTCCGTGGCACGTGGGATCTTCCCGGACCGGGGCACGAACCCGTGTCCCCTGCATCGGCAGGCGGACTCTCAACCACTGCGCCACCAGGGAATCCCTACTTTATTTTGACAATGTGCAACTGTATCTGAGCCCCGTGTTCCTGGAGAGCAGCACTGGTAGAGAAATCCCCCCATTCTTGTGTGCTGGGAAATGGCTAACTGCCCTCACATGTGCCAAGGTAGGACCTGTCTCCATCCATCTTCATGAGACTTGAGGATGACGCCCTTGTCTATCCAACTCTGTAAAAGCCCAGACCCCCTCCCTTTCTTTGACAAAATGAACATTCTCCCTGTTGCAGTAACCTAGATAAAATCATCATCTCCTTAATTGTCCAGTACATTTTGTTTTTCACGATTTCAAGTAATCAACTGAAATATTTATTCAGTCACCTATCCTCTGTACATTTGCTCATCAAGTGTACTGGCTCTGTATTGGGCTCCAGATGTATAGCACTAAGCAAGGCAGACATAGCTCTCTCTGGAACCCCCAGTTCACAGTCTAGTAAGGGCATCAGATGATTAAACAAGGAATTACACTAAAGTGTGATGATTACCGAGATAGGTGATGTAAGTGCATTATTGATTGGAAAACAGAAAAGGTCTAATCCAGCATTGAAAAATGCAATGTTTGCATTCCCATTAAATGCTTCTTTAATTTACATCTTAAAATACGGACATTGCTTTTGCCGAGGACCAATATGACTAATCATACAGGGGCCTGATGTATTTGAGAGGGGGCTTGCCATGCCTCTGTCCTGGCTGCTCAGGGGGCTCCCAGAATGAATAGACAAATGGCTAGATGGATTCTCTTTGTTCCTTCATGCTGGAGAGGACTCCACTGTTGAACAAGCAGGCCACCAAACCTCAGGTCTGCTGCCGTCCCCAGACACAGGTTTGAAGGTGGAGAAGGGGATGAAGGTATGTTTCCTTATGTGATGTGTAAACCTGAATTGCTCTGGATTTTTGATGTTTGACAGAGGGCAACAGGAACTTACTGATGGTCCATTTAGAAGACAAGATCTCTGAACCAAGGCCTCTGAACAAGAAAGCATTAAAAATATTTCCTTTGAGCCTATTTTATTTAGTGGATTACCATGGCAATGGGCTATTGGGAGGAGACAGTTCTACTTAACAAATTTGTGTGTGTGTGAAAACTGCTCAGAATTAGATTTGGTCTAGGAATTTGCCCGATTCCCATAGTGTGGAAAACTCAGTGTTCACTATTCCCTAAGATTCTGGTTCCCAAATTTTCTAAATTTTTAAAAGTTACCCTGAGGCCTTGAAAGGGGCCATGGTAGATATAAACACAGGTCCTGGTTGCCATGAAGACTTTATAGTAATAATAAATATTATTGTTTATGATAATGATGATAATGAAAGTGATCAATCTAAAAGGGATTAATTATAAACATTCAGAGAAAAAAATAGAATAAAATAGTTTGTTGTTTTTTTTTTTTTGGTAGGCCGGCCTCTCACTGTTGTGGCCTCTCCCGTTGCGGAGCATAGGCTCCAGACGCGCAGGCTCAGCGGCCACGGCTCACGGGCCCAGCCGCTCCGCGGCATGTGGGATCTTCCCGGACCGGGGCACGAAACCGTGTTCCCTGCATCGGCAAGCGGACTCTCAACCACTGTGCCACCAGGGAAGCCCAAATAGTATTTATTAATATTCCCTTCTCAACGAAGTAGTGATTATCACCTTCATTTTGCATATGAATAAGCTAAGTTTTAAGGTTGAACACCCAGGTCCATCTGGCTGCAAAACCCACACTCAGATCCCCCTCTGCTCTACAGCTTCCAATTCTTAACACTGTCACGTGAATTTCCATGGCCATTACCTTTAAACACGCTGGCTACTATAAAAGAGAAGTTGCCCCAAACCTGGTGTAGGAAAGAATCTTTGTATATGACATAATAATTTGCAATCTCCTTTCTGGGAAGAAATGAACATTCCCAATAAAATGCTTAAGTAATTTTCTGGTAAAAATTAATGGAACAAATTCTTGTTCTGGGAAACCTGTCACTTATCCACCCTGCTGACTGACCCTCAACAATCTAGCACGTTCAGCAAACATTCTTTTCTTTTTGTATTTCCCTATAACATTTTCCTATAAAGAATGCATTTTTGATCCCCTTACTGGAGAATTTTGCCCTTGCAGCAAGATTGTAATAAACTGTGACAGTGCCCATAAGTAAATAGCCTGAAGGGTTTTCATGAACACTCTAGACTCACATCTCTGCTGTGGAATCTAGTTTTGTTATAAATCCAATGGATGAAGATTCTTTCAACTGCCTACTGCTTACCAACCCCTTTCCTGCTTCTCCACTGTCTCCCTCACTGCACAGTGATTTCTGTTCCTAGCTGATCTGGACCAGAGGCACTGAGATGGCTTAGTCTTTGCCTCTATTGGCACCTTGTCTTGGTGCACGCTTTTACTTAAATGATTATGAGCCATATCTCAAATGCTAAGTGCATTTTTTCAGAAAAGATGTCACGGGAGGATGGCTCATGAGGATGAGCTTAACTGCCCAAGATCTAACCTGGAAAGAGGAGAGGTGCATCAGGAAGTAAAATCCCAGCTAATCTATACGATCAACAGTCTGATTTTGGTGTCAGTAGAAACTGTCTCACCAAATCCTGAACACAAAAGAGAGCAGCTTCCTTTGGAGCTTAAGTTAGACATGCTTAGGATAAAGAAAGGAGATACTACTTCCTGTGGTGGACAGTGAGTTGAGAGAAATATTAATAAGAGATTAAAAATATTTTGATACGTTCACCGTTAAAAGAGCTATGATTAAAGGACCCTGAAATGCTTGGGAAGTGTTGTTCTTGTTAAAATTGTAATCAGGGGCAAATTACATCCCGAACGTATTGCTGAAGAAGCTGTTGGACTAAATGGACCATTGATCCAATCCAGAAAAGTTATCATTTCTTGTTTTTGTTTTGGCTGTGGGGTTTTGTTTTTATCATTTTGATGAAAATTATAGAGAAAGAGGCATACTACTTATTTAGCATCTTGCTAAATTTCCCTGTGATAAGGGAAGCAGGGCAGTGGCCATGAAGAGGGCTCAAATAGAAATATATATCGTTCCCTAAGGTCTTCAGCATCAGGAAGGTTGAAGAGTACAGTGGCTCAGAGTTCAGACTTGAGAGTCTGAGTCCCACCCAGCTCTGCTATGTGCCAGACTTGAATTTTTCAGCAAGTAACTTCACCAAACTCAGCCTGTTTCCTCTTATACAAAGTGGAAATAACCTTTTCCATAGTGTATGTACAGCAGATCTACTCCTGTTTTGTTTTTCTTTGTATCACTTTCTGCTTTTTTTTTTTTTTGGTAATAATTTTCCTATAGAGAATAATCTCCCCTTAACTTTGATCCAAATAGTTCAAGACTGATCTCACAGCATGAGCTCGAAGGGTCAGCAGGTGACCCAGACGTGGTAATAAGAGAACCCTCACTGCAGTGATTGTTTCAGTAGTGGACTGTGACCTGAACAAGGCCAATCAGAATCAATTCTGGGACTTTTGCTGAGGTTGCTGGGGAAACCCTTCGAGGGTTGTGTATTAGTCAGCTGGGCTACCATAACAAAATACCATAAACTGGATGGCTTAAATAACAGAGATTTAGTTCTCACAGTTCTGGAGGATGAAACTTCCAAGATCAAGATGCTAGCAGAGTCAATTTCTGGTGAGGATACTTTCTGGCTTGTAGGTGGCTGCCTCCTCGCTGTGTCCCCACATGGTGGAGAGCACAAACTCTCCAATGTCTTCATCTTCTCTTATAAAGACACCAATCCCATCAGATTAGGGCCCCAACCTTACAACCTCATTTAACCTTAACTGCCTCCTAAAGGCAGTTATATCTCCAGTATAGTCACATTGGGGGTTGGGGCTTCAACATATAAATTTAGTTGGGAGGGACACAAGACAGTTCGCAGCAGGTTGTTTTGTGGATAGGATGTAAACATGGAGCTAATGGCATTCATTTCAAAATAACATAGAGACACCTGAGAATAAAACAATTTAGAAGGAAGTAGAGCTGAGAGAAAAAAGTGTCTGGATGATATCAGTGAGGCTGTGTCATGTCTTTAGCCAACTATGTTCCAAGACCTCCAGGTACGCAAGCCTATGCCTTTTCTTTTCCTTAAAAATTTTTGAGGTGGACTTTTGCCATTTGTAACCCAAAGATTCTTGACTAATTGTGGGTTATTGAGAAGATAAAATGAGTCTGTACATATAAAATACTTAACACATCACCTGGAGGAGACTAAGTGCTTAATAAATACTAGCTATTATTATTATTATCAGTGATTGCATCAGTGACAGACTCAAATGATTTTGGATTTTCTGAGACATCTAATGGAAATATGGAACAACTTTATCATCTGAAAAATGTTGAGACGGTATTTTAGAGAACTATGAGTTTTGTGGAAACTCATTTTTGAAGGGCAGAGGGTGGGTGGACAGATTGCTCTCAGCAAAAAAGAAACAGCTACAGCAGCACACAATCCATAACTTTTAGACAGTGTGATTTGTCTTTCCAATGAGTTGAAGGAAGGCCCAGTAGAAATATTTTTAAATGGAGAGCTGAAATTACAGAAGATGATTACTTTCGGTCTTCAAATCAACAAAAGTATGAGTAGAAGGGAGAGGAAGAGAAATAGAAAAACATGTAATGTTTCAACAAATCATTTAGCTGTTTGAACAAGCATAGAACAAAACTAGTGGTCTGATGTTTTGGTTTTCATACTTGGTGAGATATTACACTGATGAAAAAAACAACTCATGACATCAGTTGTCACATTTATGATTGACTTTCATAAACATCACTAGATTTACTTTGTTTTAATGGAAGAAAATATTCTTACTAGTTTGCTTATGGAAATATTTTCTATACAGATCTTTTAAGAAACTATATTCCATTTAAAATTTTGATTTTGAACATTATAAGTTTAAACTGATTTCTCTCTCTCTCCCTTCCTCCCCCTCCTCCCCTGTACAGGGGAAATTTTTTTAAAGGATTCTGGTATTTTTATCTAGAGCTTAGATAACTCTACTTAGAGATATTAACAGGACTACAGTCTTCACCAAGTGAGGAAAACCTAACAAAATGTGTGTGTGTGTGTGTGTGTGTGTTAAGGTGGTATAAGAAATTTTCAGAGCAATGAAAATGCATAGTGATGTGTAGGGGTGTAGAACCTGGAATTATAATTTTTAGAAGTAACTCATCCCCAATGCTCTCTGTCAAAACGTAGAAGACCCAGGGCTTTAGAAGAGTCTCTAGTTTTTGTAACCTCAAAAAATAAGAAAATAAATGCAAATCCTTAAACTTTTGCCATTTCAAGGGATGAGGAAATAGAAAACATAAAAAAAAATATCTAGACAGTACAAGGATGTGTTATTATCTTCATTTTAAAACTATTGATATAAAGCAAAAATTCCTGTTTTGTGTTTAGCACCATGTTTGATGTGATAAGGATTTTCAGCAATGTGATCTGGACTTATTTTTGGTGTTGCCATTGGCAAGGACAGACTCTTTATAGAAACACACATTTCGGAGTATCTTGAGTTTAAAAAGCCAATGTGGAATTGGGTCACTGACATCCAAGTGCCTAACTTCTTGAGAGCAGAACTAAAACGGCCCAGATGAAATGTTCCTGTGTCTTTCTCAAAACTTTCAAGAGTGTAAATATATGATTTTACTTTCTATTTAGTCCACTAGTAGAAAAGAAGGGAAAAGTTTCTTTTAAATTTCAGAATGCTAAATTTGTTCAAAATTTGGTATGCAATAATTACTAAATGGATGCTTCCCACAATTATCTCCCTATAGTATGTGATATAAAAAAACAAAAGAAAGAAAAAAAAGTCTATTAAAAATGGTGGCAAGGGTGGTTCATTCATTGTCCTCAATCACTGGACAAGGATTTCTATGACACCTTAATATGTCCCAAACATATTAAGATAGAGGGCATAGAATGATGTGGAACACAAGCACTATCCTTACCCTGATGGAGCTTCTTGTTTAGTGGCGGAGACAGGCCAAAGATTCAAAGGCCTAGATAATAGAGGAGAGGGACCTAAGTCAGTGACATGACATAAATTGTTGGAACCTGTGACAAACCAAAAAGAGGATTTACTGACTGAAGTGTTTCAAGTTTAATGAAGAAGAAAGTGCTCTATGGGATGTACCTTTCTGTAGGCACTTTAGACCCATACGCCATTTGAACCCTCTACATTAAAGGAAGATTGCACAAATAATGCTGTAGGTGGAAAGGAGAAAAAGACTATCAAGAACAGTGCAAGATGTCATGAGGAAGTGGCTCCTCGCTATAATTCCTGAGGAAGTTTCCATTTATCAGTGACCTGAAAGATTAGTAAGAGTTAGTCAAGCAATAGGGATCGGGGAGAGATTTACAATGAATGCAACAGTAGCACAGATTGTGGGATGGGAAATATCAAGGGATGGGCTGAAGTTTTAGGGACCAATGTGAGATTGAATAGACTGTCTTGAGAATTTTAAACTTGTCCTAAAATGAATAGGAATTCACTAAAGGATTGTAAACAAAAGTGATTTAATCGTACATATATTTTTATAGGAATACTCTGGTTGGAGTGTGTAGAATTGAATGCAGAGAGGTCGAGATTGAATGTGGCAGGAACAGTTAGGATGCTATTGCAGTAGTTCAGGGGAGATGGGCTGGGCTTGGACCAAGTGGTTGATGGTTGAAATGGAGAGATATTTTATCATTTGAAATTAGGAGTAGCTGTGACTGAAAACTCTGTATTATAGTAGCTTGGGAAGATAAGATATTTATTTCTTGCTCACATAATTGAACTCTGCCCATAGTTAGCCTAGAATTAGACTGGTGGCTTCCCAATCGCCGGGGACTAGATCCTTCCATCTTATTTTCCAACATGTAGTCTCTACCTCCTGGTCCAAGATGGCTGCTCTAATTTCAGCCATGTTGTTTTAATTATAGTCAACATGAACCAGGAAGAGAAGAAAAGGTTATGTCCCCTCCCTTTAAGGGCATGTATAGAAATTACACATGACATTTTAGTTACAGATCGTTGGACAGAACTTAGTCGCATGGCCCCATGCGGTTGCAGGGAGTGTTGAGAAATAAAATGGTTATTCCAGGACTACAGGTCTAGTTGAAAACCTGGGGTTTTATGGCTAAGAACAAAGGGAACAATGAACAATGGAGACAACTAACACTTCTGCCACAGAAGTATACCAAGTTGAGATATGTTTTGGAGGTAAAATTAGCAGGACTTAATGATTGATTTAATGCAGGGAAGGTGACAGAAAGAGAAGGAAGAAAACTGATTTCCACTTTCCTGACATTATCAATGGGATAAGTGGTAGTACCTTTTTGAATAGGAAGAAATGAAAGAAGGAGCAAGTTTGAGGCAAAGAACTAGAATTAACTTCTGGGAGCTTGTCTACCCTGACTTCAACACTGTAGGGAAGCAGTTTATCAGTTTGTTGTTGCTGTTGTACCCTCCCAGATGTGCTCTGTGACCACACAGTTGTGTGGGCGTCAACGTGTATACAACCTGTGTGTATACATACTTACTTAGACTCATATACGTGCACATTCATTTCTAATTTTATTTTTATGAAATGGTAGTGTTCAATTATCACACCATTATATACCTTGAATTTTTCACTTAATATATCTTGGAGATATTTCCATGTAAGTGTATAAAGAGGTGCCTTACTATTTTTACCCATCACAGAATATTACACTGTATAGCTGTGCCATAATTTAACTAGTCCCTAAGTTGTTTCGAGTTGTTTCCTATTATGAAAAATGCTGGAATGCTGTAATGCATGTCCTTACATGTGTCATTACCACATGATTGGATATAACTGTGGGAGAAATTCCTTTAAGTAAAATTGTTGGGTATAAAGGCACAAGCATTTGAAATTTTGATTTGCCTGTTTCACTTCGTGGAGGGCTGAGCAATTTATACTCCCACCCACAGTACATCAGAATGCCTGTTTTCCTACACTCTTGCCAACTCAATGTGTTAAACTTTCTGATCTTTGCCAAGCATATCGCTTAAAAAGTCATACTTAGATTTGGTTTCATTTTGTGTGTTTCTTACTATGAGTGAGATCAAACATGGCAAATGTTTAAAAATCAGTTTTATTTCCTTTTCTATATACGTCTTCAATTTTGCTGTTGCATTGTTAATCCTTTTCTTATTGATTTGAAGGATTAGTGATATATTAAAGAGATTATCTGTTATGTTTTGCAAATATTTTCCTCAGTTTGTTTATTCTTTTATTGCTTCTGTTTTCCTCACAGTAAATTCCATTTTCTGAATTAAATTAGATTATTATTATATTTTAATTGAGATATAATTGGTTATATTAGTTTCAACTGTAAACATAATGATTCAATATATGTATATATTGCAAAGTGATCATCACAGTAAGTGTAGCTAACCTCCCTCACTGCACATGTTTGCAAATTTTTTTCTTGTGATGTAACTTTTAAGATCTACTCTTTTAGTGACTTTCAAATAGACAATACGGTGTTATTAACTATAGTCACCATGCTGTACATTACATCCCCAGGACTTATTTATTTTATCTGGGAATTTGGATCTATTGACGCCCTTCACCTATTTCACCCACCTATTCCTGCCCCCCTCAACTATCAGTCTGTCCTCTGTATCTATGAGGTTTTTTCTTTAGATTCCACATATGAGATCATATTATTTGTTTTCCTCTGACTTACTTCACTTAACATAAGGCCCTCAATGTCCATCCATGTTGCTGAAAAATTGCAGGATTTCCTTCTTTATTATGGCTGAATGTTATTCTCTTTATTAGTAATGGCTTCTTATTACATAGGTTCAATATAGGTACTTTCTGGGGCTTTGAACCTTATTTTCCTTTGCCTACATAATTTTACAAAACGTACTCACACCATGCATACTATTTAGGTATCTGCTTTTAATCCCACTTAATAATGGAAATCCTTCTATGTCACTCAATATTTTAAAAAAATCATTTTTAATGGTTGCATGTATGATTTTGTCACTTGGAGGTACCATAATTTAACCGATCTCCTTACTGTTGTTTAGGTTATTTCCATCTTTAGAAACCAATATTAAGCTACACATTCATGGTAATTTCATTAGAATAAAGTCTCAAAATAATACTTGTAGCTCGTAGCGCAAAAGTCTCTCCTGGTGCTTCAAGGCCTCTGGCAACTTCGATAGTCCCGGGAGCTGCGGCTCCAAGCGCGGCCTCGGGGGCATGGGCGCGAGGCTAGAGGCCTGTGGACAGCCCTGCAGCTCCGCTGCTCGCACCTATCGTGGCCATTAAGGATGCTGGTATGTTACCAAACCGCTGTCTCAAAAGCCAGTCACGATTTGAACTTCTTTCAGAAAAAAATCAAATATTGCAGGAGAAGAATTGGTTCTTTATTTGGGTACCTACTTTGCAAATTATGTAATACCAACTTTTTCTTTTTTTCCACCCTCCATTCTCCTATTAAACATAACATGTGTCAACAGTAGTTCAGCTTATCTCGTAGGATATTAAAAGGGAATGTGATTTATCTAGAAAAGGAATGGACATTCCCTAAAGATAAAGTAACCTGTGGGACTTCATATCCTCATCTGGGGAGAAGCTTAGCATACTTTTGGCTGCATCAAGAATAGCTGAGTCCTCTTAGGGGAAAGCTAGATTTTGCTATTGGAAGTTAAATATGGCTAAAAGAGGTAAGATGCCAGTTTGACAAGGGGTGAACAGTGCTGGTATTGTATGGTCAACTGGCCTAAGCTGGAACTACATTTTCTTTAAGGTTCCGTGTCCGAGTTGGCAAGAGAGATACTTGTGTGAGATTTAGGAGGTGGAAGTGGAGCCGCAGCCGTTAGTGGCTGTAGGTGGAGCTTCGATGTAGTGAGAGGTAGAGGCAGATGTACTAGCGGGTTCTAGCTTGTTCTCCATCTCCTCTGTTTTGCTTCCAGCTTCTTCCTCTCAGTCTGCCCTGCTGGCCAACAGCAACCCCAAGTCCATCATCAGATGCAGAGGCCACAGCCTTCGTTGGATTTCTTCACCAGCTCTCATCTGTGTCCCATTCTTACCGCTGGATGTGTTGTTCCCCAGATTTTCCTGCGAGTTCTGAGTTGCCCCTCACATGACTACTTTGGGAGGACTCAACAGTGGCTTTTCCCTGCTCCTCTCCCTCCTCAGTGTGGACTTTCCTTCCTCAGCTCCTCCTGTTATTGTGTAAGTTCTAATTCTATAAGTTATTAGACCATAAACTCTGGGAAAGTAGGCATAGTGTCTGTTTTGTTCACAGCTATAGCACCAGTGCCTGGCATCTAGAAGAAATTCAATAAACATTTATTGAACTAGTAAAGGACCTAATACATGTACTTGGCCCATAATTAGCACACAATTAATGATAGCCGCTTATTTACCCATTACTCAGATTCTCAAATATGAGGGTGTGGCCTGAGAAAGAAGGTACATAAGCAACTTGCTTTTTATCTGGCTTAAAAAGGTTATTAAGGAAAACTACTTTTTAATATTTTGGTCCGCATTTGAGGGTCTCCTGGGCCTCTAAATTCATTCCAGTCCCTGGGAAGCCCCAAATTGCCTTGAGTGCTGTAGGTAGGGGTGGTCTGAAAATTTCTGGCTTGTACCTCACTGCTCACTGATACCTTCATCATAACTCTTCTCTGCTTTTCCTAGATTTTTTTCCTCTTCAGTATGCTATGGTCTGCAGAAATTTCTTTTCCTACTTCCATAAAGTGGCGTGGACTTCTTTAAACACTCATTATTTTATACATAACTATTTATTCATGTCCGAGAGAAGAACCATTTTCTTTGCTTTTGTTTTGGCTCAGAGTATCTTTTTTCCTTATTTCCTTTTCAAAATCACACCGCTCACCCATCCGTGGATGAGTGCACAGCATTGCGGTGTGAACATGCTATTGTTGGAAAGTTGTTAAGGACTTCAAATACTCCATGAAAGACACATTCTGAATTTTAGGGGGAGGGTAATTTTCTGGGAATAGATTTTCAAATATCTTCAAGGTTTTTGATATACTATATCCTACCTAATATATGCCATTTTAATAGACCGTAATAGTCATTCATAAAATATTAATGGTATTTATTCTCTTGTTTAGCTCTTCCCTCAGTGTCTTGTTATGGGGAGCTCATATTTATAACCTATTTTATATTCTTCCGTACTGACTATAACATATTGGCTGTTTCTGGCACTTCTGTTTGATTAGGTTCAGCATTTTTCACTTTCCTCATTTTCAATCATTTTCCTCTTTTTGAAGTATTTCTCTTCATCTCCATCATGTTAGAATTTCACTTTGGCCTCACAGTCTACTCAGTCTCTTTAATGTCCCACGAGCACATCTTTCATGGGTTCTAAGTGTTCTGACATGCAATTCAGTCATTTTTGCACTTTCTAAACTTTTAAAAATTTAAGACACAAATACTTAGAAAAATAGAAAATTCTTCAAGTATATTAACACTCAGCAATGCTTATAGTTCCTTTAATTTTAATTTCATTAAAGTAACATATGTTCTCCATCATGAAGTAAAATGTTATATGTCATAATGCAAGCCAGCACCCTGTTCTAGTCTTCACCACCCTCTACTGTCATTCTCACTCTCCAAAGGCAACAACTAACCACCCTCTACTGTCATTATTCCCTCTACTGTCATTCTCACTCTCCAAAGGCAACAACTTACACCTCTTTTAACTGTTTCCTCTGTTATTTAGCTTCACATTTCTATAACATGTCTCTAATACTATTTATTTTTTAAAGTATAGTTGATTTACAGTGTTGTGTTAGTTTCAGGTGTACAGCAAAGTGATTCAGTTTTATATATGTGTGTGTGTGTGTGTGTGTGTGTGTGTGTGTGTATCTTTTTCAGATTCTTTTCCATTATAGGTTATTGCAAGATATTGAATATAGTTCCCTGTGCTCTACAGTAGGTCCTTGTTTTTTATCTGTTTTATATATAGTAGTGTGTATCTGTTAATCCCAAACTCCCAATTTATCCCTCCCTCCCCACCCGCCTTTCCCCTTTGGTAACCGTAAGTTTGTTTTCTATATCTGTGAGTCTATTTCTGTTTTGTAAATAAGTTCATTTGTCTAATACTGTTTCTTAATTTTTCCATTTATTTTTTCTCTTTCCTTCCTACTGTAGAAGATGAGGAGTTGGTTTTCTTGCAGTTGGACACACATCCCCCTTTCCTGTCTTCCTAATCTAGAAATGTATATTATATCAATTTTCAGTGCTTATTTTGACAATGTATTGTCCACAGCTGATCTAGTATATATTAAGATTACATCTCCTTTCTTATAGACTTGTCTTCCCTTTACTATGTATTGTCTTATTTTTTCTTCGCTTAGTTTTTTCTGTGTACTTATTACCAGTCCATTCTGCCAAATTCTGACTGAAGTCGAGGTCACAGTTCCGTCTGTTCAAATAAAGCTACCCAATTTCTTTTTCTGCCTGGAGGCCAGGGCCACATTATGACTTTTGTAGATCCTAGGCAGTGTTGCCTTTGTGAGCCCCTTCCTCCATAAAAAATAAAAATTATACTTTACAGCTGCATTGGTATAACAATGAATATAATCTAGGCTGGATTCATTATTATATATTCACTGTTACTAAACTTTTTCATAATTTTAAAAGAATTAAAAAGAAAACATTTTTGTAAGTCCCTAAAGGTATCTTGGGCCCTTGGCACTGTGTCTATTGTGCCTAGTGGATGAGTTGGCTCTTCTGATGGCATCCATGGCTCCTGGAGCCTTCCTCTCTCTTGCTCCAATCTGGACTTCTTCTCTAGGCCCTGGCATCTCCCTTACCTTCATCCTGACAATTCCTTTCATTCCTCACATATATTGGATCTTCTATTTCTTTAGATCTCATATCTACCCCACCCCCATATCATTCCCTCATTCTGATGGACTGCAGCTTTCAGAAGTTTCCTGCTAAGTGATATCTGGGAGGTAAATTTACATTTCAGATCAAGGTTTCAGTTTACCCTTATAATTGGTTGATAGTGTAGCTAGATATAGAATTATAGGTTGGAAAGAATTCACCTCCTAAATTTTAACTACATACATGTCATTGTAAAGAACTCAAAAACATATAAACAGTAAGAAGAGAGTAAAGGTAGCCTGAAAGCTGCACCTTAAATTAACCCCCAATATTCGGGGAGCCTAGTGGACAAGAGGCTCACTGTTTGGTGTGTAGATTCTCACTTGTTCCCATGTTTTCAGCACAGCCTTACTGCCTACAGGGGAGGCTGGGGCCCTAGAGGCCAGAGCTTTGTTGAATGAGCATCTCCAGGGAGTAAACCTCCAGTCTTCAACCAGTGGAGTGGATACGGGCTTCCAGCCGCTGTGTTCAGACTTGCACTGAGTTCCCCGAGTTTACACCCACCTGATCCTCCACAGGATCCCTGACGCCTCTGGTCCAGAGCTTCCGAGGGGCTGCAGCAGGGAAGAGCTTACTCACACTCTGTTGCTGCTGGTTATGTTTTGGCTTCCCACGTTTGCAGAAAAGTTACTACTCATACACGCATTCTTGCTTCCAAACTTTTATTGCTATTGTCTTCCTGCCACTTCTGCTTATCCTTGTGGTTTGACCTTGTAAATTATTCCCTCTACTGTCGTTTTAGGAGTTACAGGAGGGGAGTGGAGGTAAATGCCCTTGTTCATTTTTTGATGATTGGTGGGAAGTGTCTCATAAAATTCTTACACACATTTTTATACACTATTTAACTTTAGTGTCCTAGAACTCTTAGAGCAGAGTAACTGTTTTGCTGTGCACGTTCACGGGCATGCATGCATGTGTGTGTGTATTGAGGATAAGAGGGCATCAGATGGTAGATGAGCCTTAATTTTATGCTATTACTATATTTATTTAAATCACAAATTAATCTACTTTACTCATTTTTTCCCCACATTGTTATAAATAGCTTAATTTTTAAAATCTATTCTTTCTTTCACACACTAATGTTAAATCTATGTCAAAACAAGTTCCTTTCCAGGAAGGAATAGAGCCTGTCTTACTTGCAACTTAAAAAATAATTTTTCAAGACACATTAGACCTCTTTGTTCTTTTTGTTAAACATGCTTGTGTCCCACCTACACCCATTAGGAAAAACTTTAAAAACTTTGGAAAATTTTTAAATATAAAATTTGTAATAGCTGTAGATATGAAGGTTATAAAAAGACATCTATAATCATTTCCGTTTTTATTAACTCATTTACTTATGATATTAAAGGTCTCTCATGTAAGTCCATTTATGTCTGCAGTCCAAACTAATAGAATCAACAAATGTTAATTACCAATAATATTTAAATACATATATTTTTTATTCTAGAATCTCTTAGGTACAAGTGATGGAAACTCATCTCAAACTAACTGAAACCCAAAAGGTAATTAATTTTTATGAATACTTGGGAATTCCAAGAGTTTATTCTATTCACCTCTAGTTATAGCTGGATCAAAGCGGGTGTTAAAAGATATTGTCAGGGTTCTAGTGTTTCCCTCTCTCTCTCTCTCTCTCTCTCTCTAAATATATATATGTATACCTATATCTATATGTGTATACAGATATATCTATATCATAAAAACATTTTACAGTAAAAATTTTATCATGTTATCAATAATATTCAAACAAATATCCAAATGAATGTTAATAATTTAAGGTCTTTTTTTTAGGAGGCTAAAACAGTTACTAAAAGCAAAAGACACTTTTTAAATTTTTCTTTTGTATTTCCTTCTGAATTAAAGCCACAGAAATCAGTCTGGTAATTTTATAATCATAGTTCATTCACTGGTTCCCATATGATATACTTTCTCTTATGGACACTTGTGTATTGCATCTGTAATCCCTTGGATGTTTGGTCTTTCCCCAACCTTATTAGCCATAGTGGGATGGAGAGGTTGCCTCACCCCATGGGAGATGAAAATGCCAAACTCTTGCTTTCCTGATAAAGCATAAATCAGCTTATGTCAGTTCTCTGTGAAAACTCTCCAGTGTCTCCCAATTCCTCTCAGATTAAAAGTCTTTATAGAGGACTAAAATTTTCCCCCTCAAAACATTCTCTTTACTACACATTTGATCCCTAGGAGAAACTAAGTGCAGGAGGGGATGCTGTGAGGGGACGAGCCACTTGCTGGGGTCCCCCTGGCCCCCACCCCATTTGGGAGCAAAGGCATGTTTTCTTGGACCCCTCAGAGCATCCAGCCTGTTCCACAGGGCAGGAATAGGGAGTGGAGGGGAAGGGGAGCCCTTGGTCTAAGTGGGGGATGCAGCGCCATCACTGGCCAGCGCCCATAACCATCCGTCTCCACACCAGCTGCGGGGTTAGCAGGCAGGGAGCCACTCTGCCCAATCTGTCCCCCAGCCCATGGACAGGCGACATTGTCAGGAAGGGATGGCTGGGAGACAGAAAGCCGAGGCAGCAGGTTCTGGTGCGAGGAGCCCACTGCAGAGGAACTAGATGTCGCCCAGATCAATGCAATCCAGGGAAGCGATGGGGAAGAGGATGGTGGGTGGTGGCATAGTGGTGCTTTTAGACAAAGGCTCTCCTAGAACGGAGAATGCTGTGTCCCTGTCACCAGGGAGACCAACGACCCAGGGGCCCCAGGGGGAGCCTAATGTCCCTGCAGCCTCTCCACACTCCCAGCCCCAGAGTGCGTGGGGGAGGGATGGCACAGAGCTGGCAAGGAGGACAGCCACCCCTTGCCCAGTGCCCTGTGGAGAAACGCCAGCTCTGGGGAAGGAGGGAGGGCTCATGGCGCATGGTGGAAGGAGACCAGAGCCCCCCCGCCACCTCTGCAGCCCAGGGGCTGAGGTCCGGGCAGGCTGCACCGGTGGTTTGCTTGGAGGGGAAAGTGGGGCGGAACACGTAGAGTAGAAGTGGGCCCTGCTAGGGGCCTGAGCCCGTCCCGGGGAGCTCCAGAGATCCAGTCTCATGTCCCAGTGGAGCGGGGAGGAGAGGGGGCCGCTGGCCAGCAGCTTCCGTCAATGCGCCCCGAGCCTTCCCTTTCCACCTGGGAGTTTTCCACCGCCCTGCCTGCCCGGGGTCTCCGCCAGACGCAAGTGATGGTGGCCACTCCGCCGACTCTGAGTATACAGCTGTGTGTTCTCACTGGAGTCGCCTTTACTCAATACCAACAAACTAATTTAAAAAGAAGAAACTAAGTAAAATAAAGAGAAACTGAGAAAAGTAGAAATAAAAGAATAAAGAAACAAGAACAAAAATGAATAAAGAAAAAAAGGGAAAAATGAATAACAAACAAGACAAACAGAAAACCCACAGTACCAAAGCGGAAAAAGCTAACTTTGGTCAAATCCTCCCAGATCACTGAAAAGCAGCTTTCTGAGCTAGAAGGACTGATAACCTAGGCTCAGCTAGAGATTTATCTAGTTCTTGGAATTTAAAAACGATGGCTCCATTTGAGGTCACAGAAGAAATTGACCTGTCATGACTGGGATCATCCACGTGATTTCTCTTTTTGGTCTCCAGAATCCTTTACTCATTTTTTTTTTTTTTTTGCGGTACGCAGGCCTCTCACTGTTGTGGCCTCTCCCGTTGCGGAGCACAGGCTCCGGACGCGCAGGCTCAGCGGCCATGGCTCACGGGCCCAGCCGCTCCGCGACATGTGGGATCTTCCCGGACCGGGGCACGATCCCGTGTCCCCTGCATCAGCAGGCGGACGCTCAACCACTGCGCCACCAGAGAAGCCCCTTTACTCATTTTTAAAAAAAATATTGAGTACCCCAAAGAGCTTTTTGTTTATGTAGGCTGGAGCAATCAGTATTTACCTTGTTAGGAATTAAAACCTGTAGGATGCTTCAGCAGCCTTTTCGTTTCTAGTTTGAAAAGCTGTAATATTTTTTGGCTTTTAAAGAGCTTATTATGTCTACATTTAAAGTATTTAATCATCTTTCCTTTAAACTCTAAGTGATTGCTCTCAAAATGGTGCCATAACTTAACTGGTATCATGATTCTATACCAAAATGTTCTATTGCATAAGACACAATAAGGTCCTTTATTAACATCTGAGGGAAGATAGCTATCATCATATTTCCATTTCTTGTTTATAGTTTTGCTCCGTTTCTTTGCAGTGGATTCCTCTCTTCCGTGAGCCAAAGTTTTAGCAACTTTAAATGTAGAAGTTGCAGCTGTGAGTTGAGAAAACGTATCTACTCTTTTTAAGCCAACAATCCACCGTGCTCTGTGTCCCTCTTATTCGGCTTGGGATGGCGGGTAGGGTAGTGGCATCTGGGTGTTGTCACCAGTAGCTCAGAGAAGGAAACCAAGATGCCCCTGCATGATTTTTTTAAAACGTTTTATTGACGGATAATATAGATACAGAAAAGTGCACAAATCATGTGTGCCACTTGGTGGCTGCTCATAAATTGAACTCACGTACTTAACCAGCATCCAGGTCAAGAAACAAGATGTTACCAGCTCCCCCCGCCACAAGCCCCTTTCCAGTCACTTTCTCCATGACAGTAATCACTATTTTGTCTTCTAACAGCATAGATGAGTTTTGCTTGTTTTTGAACTTCACGTAACTGGAATCACACAGTATTAAACCCTTTGTGTCTGCTTTCTTTGCTCACTATTTTTGTGAGATTCATCTATATTGCTTGCTTTGTTATTCTAAATGCTGTATAGGTAGCCCAATTTTTATCCATTTTGCTGTCACTGGGCATTTGGGTATTTCTCAGTTTTTGGCTGTTAAGAATAGTGCTGCTCTGAACATCCTTCTCCAGTGTTTGATGAATATTTACATGGCTTTCTGTTGGATATACACCTAGAAATGGGATTGATTACTTAAGGGCTGCGTATTTTTGGTTTTAGTAGACACTGCAATTTGTACCAATTTATACACCCACCAATGCTAATACATAGTATTGCCTGCCCTTTAATTTTAATCTTTCCGTGGGTGTGTGGAAGTGTAGCATAGTGGTTTTAATTTGCATTTCCCTGATGCCTAATAAAGTAGAACACCGTTTCATGTGTTTGCTGGCCCTTTCCTTTTCTGTGAAATGCAGGATCAAGTCTATTGTCCCTTTTTCCATTGGGTTGCCTGCATTTTTCTTACTGGTTTGTAGGTATTCTTACATAGTTTAGCGTGAATGTTTTGTCGGGTTTGGCCCTGGACGTACATTTCCTCTCCCACCCACCCATACCTTTAGCTCTCTGATGCCGCCTCCTACTATTTGATCAATTGCTCATCCCTTCCCTGCAGTTGGACTTCCTTCTTCCTTGAATTTGCCCTGCTAGGCACACTTCCACCTCAGTGCTCTGCACTAGCTCCTACTTCTTCCTGGAATGTTCTTTCCCCAGATCCACTTAGCCCTCTCCCTTACCGCCTTCAAGTATTTCCTTCCAGTGTCACCTTCTTAGTGAGGCCTTCCCTGATTTACATCTTTGGTCTTATAAGGTGTCTTGCAAGAACTACCTGCCACCCCCAATCCATTGCTTTCTTTCTTTTTCTAAAACTTTGTATTATGTAAAATTTTAAACATACACAAAATTAGAAATATTAGTATAAAGGCCCTTCCTCACAATCTTATTTCAATCTTATTTTATCCATAAATACTTCAGTCTGCATCTCTAACAGGTAAATACCTGTTTTTTAGAACACAGACATCATGCCACCAACCAATCTAACAAAAAGTAATAGTATCATATAATCCTAGTCCATATTCAAAGTTCCCCTTTGTCTCAAAGATGTTTTGTTACAGTTGATATGTTTGAATAAAGGTCTAAACAAGATGTACCTGTTGCTCTATTATTTTTTCCCATAGCAACATTACCATTCAAATGCTACGTAGTTTGCTTACTTACTGGCTATTTTTCTGTCCCTCTCCCATTTGACTGTCTATTCCATGTGAGCAGTGATTTTTGTCTGTTTTGTTCTTTACTGTATCTCCAGCACCTAGAACAGTTCCTGGTACATAGTAGACATAAATGTTTGTAGAAGGAATGAGTGAATGTGTGGGCAAGATGGATGTAATAGCCCAAGGGTTATGCTGTGTCAACAGGGTCACATCTGTTGTTTTCCCTTTCTAAAACTTGGGGCAACTCTTCTGAGCCTCAGTTTTCTCATCGGTGATATGGGACCAATAACACCAACTTTTCAGGGTTATTTTGAGAATTAGACAAAAATGAGTGTACAGTGCCTGGCAGCTAATACACAGTGTAGCTACTAATTTTATTTTTCATTGTTAACTGCTTTTGTTAGCCATATCTGTAAGACAGAAACAGATGAAAAGACTGTAGTGAAGAACTTGGCCTTTCCCAAAGAGACGTCTGGCATTTGACCTTTGTCCCTGGCTCCTGGGAGGTAACCTCTAAACCCTTGGAATTTTCTGAGTGATAGGAATGTCTTTTTAATTTAGTGTCGCACTTATGCTAATGAGGTGACTCCTGGTGGGCCCCTTGATATCAGCCCTACTTCTGGGGTAAGGGAGACAGCTGAATGCTGAATTCAAGGACATGGGGCCAATCAATCAATTAATTATGCCTTCATAGGAAGTATCTGTAAAAACTCTAGACACTGAAGATTGGGTGAGCTTCCCTGGTTGGCCATGCTCCGTGCCTATTGTCACATATCAGTGATGGGAGGGTAATCTGTCCTGAGGGTAAAGAAGCTTTATATTTGGAAACCTCCCAGACTCTTCCCTATGTGTCTCTTCACTTGGCTAATTTTTTTTAAATCTGTATCGTTTCTCTGTAATAAACTGTAACCATGAGTATAAGCTTTTAGTTAACTCTGTGAGTCATTTTAGTGTATGATCAAGCCTGAGGGTGGTTTTGGGAACCCGCTGCATTTACAGTTTGTGTCATAAGTGAGGACAGCTGTGGAGACTGTGCCTTTTGACTCTACAGTTGGACTCTATCCTGGCAGTTAGTATCAGAAGTTTTGGGAGACTTGACATTCTGAAGGACTAGACCCTCAAACCTCACCTTTGGGCTAACTGCAAGTAGTTGGTGTTAGGAGAAGGGGGATTCAGGGCAATGACCCTGACTCACTGAAATATGTGGTTTGGGAAGAGAAAGGATGAGAGAGCAGGGCTTGACAAACCTTTGATTCCTGGTTGGCCACAGGGTCACCCATGGTATGGAATGGTGGCTGTGCTGTAATCAGTTACTGGAAGTAGAAAAAGTCACAAGTGGAATATAGAAATGATGAATCCAACTCCTCACGAGTTAGCTCATTGGATGCATAAGGAAATGCAAAGTAACAAGAAAAAGGCAGAATATACAGTTCTTTGGTTATTGTTATTTATAAAGAGCTAATATAAAAGTAATCGAGAGGAGTGGTGGACCCAGTGACCAAGCTTGGATTTTGGCAGGACTGAGCTTCTGCTTCCAGCCTAAGGACCACTGCCACTGGGTGAAGTTCAACTGAAAGAAAAAAGTGTGTGGTACATCCTGACACTGGGACAAAATTGAATTCTGGCCATTCTGTGTTACATCCTCTAGCCTCAGGGCCCCTAGCGATGGGTAAAAAGAAAAGCAGAAGAAAGTCTTGGGTAGATCCTGACACTGGACAAAACTTGGATCCCAGCCTGTCCATGGTACAGCCTCTGGCCTCAGGGCTGCTGCCACCAGGTCAGGTTAAAATGAAAGTAAGAGTAAGTGAGGGTACTTTCTGATGCTGGGCAAGCTTGAATTCCAGCAGGCTGAGCTAGACCGCCAGTCTCAGTCACTTCCAATGAGAAAAGTTATGATGAAACAACAGCACATCAGTGTATATGTGTACAAAGGTTTCATTTCACCTCTCTGAGTTCCTGGAAAGTGCAGAGCTTTGTCTAAAGTCAGGTCAGAAATGGCATTTAGTAAATACTTTTGCATGGTGTATTAGAATATTAGACTTGGTGTCCAGAGATCTGCTTTTAAATCCCTTCCTTACCATTTATTATCTTTTTGACTTGGGTTGCTAAACAGAATACCAGTGACTGGGTGGCTTAAACAAGAGAAATTTATTTTTTCATAGTTCTGGAGGCTAGACTAGGGTACCATCAGGATTGATGAGTGAAGCCTTTCTCCCGGGCTTGCAGACTGTGTCCTCACATGGCTTTCTTCTGCCTGTGCACACAGAGAAAGATAACTCTGGTGTCTCTTCCTCTTCTTATAAAGATACCAGTGCTATAGGATTAGGGCCTCATACAACCCTAATTACCTCCTTAAAGGCCTTATCTCCAAATACAGTCAGATTGGGGGGTTGGGACTTCAACATATGAATTGGGGCTGGGGTGGGGTGGGATACAGTCCAGTCCACTGTAGAAATGTTGCTTAATTTTAGTTTGTATCTCATATGTGTCTTGCTTGGTAGGCCTGAAGATCAAATAAGGAGATGTATATAGTAGACACTTAGTACTTGATTTTAAAGTGTGTATCAATTCACTTTGTAGACCTCTGCTATGCACTAGACTATTGAGAGGAGGGGAGATGATGAAAGGAACTTAGAATTTAGATAAGTAGACTGAACAGATTACATGTAATTTGATTATATGTTGATTTTCAGCTTATAAATTGATTTTCAGCATTTATGAAAAACACGTAGTTTTTGGAGAAAGAAAACATTCATTTCCTGGATTTATATGCATTCTTTTTACAATGAGCACAAATTTTAAATAAGCCACTTATAGTCTTGACTGGTGGGATTGAACATCACCAGAAAGTAATTGATGTTAGCGCCCTTTGAAATCTATGAAGTGAAACACAAACACAAAGCACTTGTGTTATATTTACACCGTGCATCTTTCTCCAAAAGGCTTTGAGGCAGTTTAAAAAAAAAAAAACCCAAAGCCCGAAATGCACTTGGTTGTTTCAGTTTTCTGTGGCTTATTGACATCAGTCATGGAGTAGTGGGGCTAGCAGTTTGAGGGATTTGTCATTCGTGTGACTGAGAACAAGCCACAGCCAATTAAAAGAACTTCTAGGTTGCAGTTGGCCTGACACTTTTCGTGCAGATCTGACACAGGTAACATAGACTGCGTACATAACCAACTTCTTATTCTGTGCTTTCCAAACAACATTTGCCACACAATCCGGATAGTTTTCACCATGTGAAACACAAGGACTCATCTGGGGGTACACAAATCCTAATACAACTTTACAGCAAACATTATGTATGTACTTGCCATGAGCCAAGGGTCAATGCCTACTTGCCAAAACCACCAGGAACACATCACTAGTTGTACCATTTGGGCCTATGACTCACTGCAGCAAGGGAGAGAGCACATCCTGAGGGGCTGAGGGGCTTCTCCGTAAGAGGGTATTAGGAGGTGCCTATTATAGGATTTGGTTTCTTTTAGGCGATTTTGTGGAGGGCTTAAGGAAGCAGGAGTTTGCTTTGAATTGGATGTCAGGAAGCTGGGTTCATTCTATGAAAAAAAAAAAAAAAGGCTAGGAGTGAAGCCCATGTATGGTCAGGCCACTCAAGATGGCTGTTCTCTTGCTCTCAGTTCATTCCCTGCCGGACCAGTGCCTGCTTCTCCTGTACCTTACTCACCTGACTGACCTTCCTACTTGCCCCAGGCCCCAGCTGGTGATTGTTCTTATCAAAAGAGCAGGGAGGGGCGTGCCCTTCTGCTGGTCTCCCTGGTAACTAATGAGCCCACCTGTTGTCAATTCCCCTGTAACTGATAATCTTCCCCCTGCCGCCCCAGGAGTGAAGACTGGTGCCGTGTCCTGCCGTGGTGGAGCGTCTCTCCAGCACCTTGCTTCAGACGTGTAAGCTCCCCCATTCATTAAATCTCTGTTGCTGACTCCGGGGCTCGCTCTTTAGTCAGGAAGCTGGGCAAGCACAGGCCCGGTAGGCCAGCGGGGTGCTGCTCAACAAGCCATCAGGAACGGCAGGAGCGGAGGGCGCACTGTGGGAGAAGGTGAACAAAATTAATGAAGCAACGAGTTTATCTTGTTCATTTGGGGGGTGGGATGGGCAAACAATAGGCCCTTTGTCGGGGGTGGGTGGTTTGTGTAGTTAGTGGCGGTAAGCAATAGGTCGGGGCGAGATTATAGAAGGCCTTGAATGTAGGAAATGGGGAGCCATTGAAGATGTTTGGAAGGAGTGCTGAGAAATCATAAGGAATATTAAGCAGCGCTCACAGCTTGTCCTGATGTTCCTAACACGGAAGTGGCTTTCATACTCTTCTGACCATGTTACGGTAAGAAATACATTTTCCACCAAAATCTAGTACACACACACACACACACACACGCACACACGCACACACACGCCTGAAACTTAAGTTCAACAGAACACGACTCAGCCTCACTACATGAGCTGCCCTCTATTTCCCATTCCCTTCGATGACTCTCCACCGCTCTCTATGCTGCTTCACTCTGTTCTGTTTCATGCTGGCTTTTACTCACTAAATTGATTTTTCTTCCTACTCAGGAATGGCCCAAGGTTTGAAAACTGTTGTTTTAAGGAGATGAATCAATGTGGTGAGGGGAGATAGGAGTAGGATGGCTGTTCACAGGGAAAAGCAATAGTTCATTTACCAAAAATTCATTAATTCATTCCACCAAAAACATTAAGTATCTCTTACATACCAAGCGTGAAGATACAAAGATACCCAGACCCAGCAGTGCCCTTGAAGAGCTCACGGTCAGCAGAGAAGACAGGTAGTCGATTCATTGTTGCGCAAGTCTTTAATAGATAGTTGAGAAAATATCGCAGGATGATCTAAACTACCTGCGGAAACCAGGAAAGGTTTTACAGAGAAAAGGGCATTTGAGGTGCTTCTTGAAGACTGAGTTTGCTAAGGGGAGAGGACTGGTGGAGTGTATACTAAGGGGAAGAGTCCTATGACAAGGACATGGAGGTTTGAATGCACAAAGTGTGAGCCGGGTAGGGTTGCCAGATTTAGTAAACAAAAATAGAGCATGGGGAATTCCCTGGCGGTCCAGTGGTTAGGAGTCTGTGCTTCTACTGCAAGGGGCATGGGTTCTATCCCTGGTCGGGGAACTAAGATTCTACCCCGCAAGCCAAGAGCACAGCCAGTTAAATTTGAATTTCAGATAAACAATAGTGTTTAGCAGGAGTATATCCCATCAATGGCTGGAACATAGGTGAACCTGGGGGTGTATTGGGATCACGTTGTGAAATGTCATGAGAGAATAAGAATCTAGACTCAAGCTCACACTGAAGGCTAATTTGAGGAATAGTTATAGAATGCTTGGAAAGAAATTTAAAAAATAAACACAGAAAAATATTCAGCCCTTGATTCTTTAGCTTATTAACAATAAAGGTAGAATCCCAGTGTGTGGGTGGGATGATTTTTAATTATTAATGATTATTCATTGCATTTGAGTAATTCTTTCTCACCTTCTATCCTGCTGATTTTAATTGTTTCCAAGAGGCCTTTGTCCCCGTGTTTAGTTGAGAAGAGGGAATGAACACATTTTGCCCTGTGTACTGATTTCCTATTACATTCTAGCCTGAAGTCACATTTAGGTTGGTAACAGTCATGAAATGAATAACACATGTGTGATCAGCCAAGTGAATCTTTGTTGTGTTTAAGCAATTTCCCAGATGTAATAGACACAGGTCGTCTATATTTCATCCTGTCCCCTCTACCCGCCTCCCACCCCCATTTGTAGAATCGGTTCCCCTTCCTCAGCTACTCTTTTTTTTTTTTTAACATCTTTATTGGAGTATAATTGCTTTACAATGGTGTGTTAGTTTCTGCTTTACAACAAAATGAATCAGTTATATATATACATATCTCTTTCCTCTTGCGTGTCCCTCCCTCCTACCCTCCCTATCCTACCCCTCCAGGCGGTCACAAAGCACCGAGCTGACCTCCCTGTGCTATGCGGCTGCTTCCCACTAGCTATCTACCTTACGTTTGGTAGTGTATATATGTCCATGCCTCTCTCTTGCTTTGTCACAGCTTACCCTTCCCCCTCCCCATATCCTCAAGTCCATTCTCTAGTAGGTCTGTGTCTTTATTCCTGTCTTACCCCTAGGTTCTTCATGACCTTTTTTTTTCTTAAATTCCATATATATGTGTTAGCATATGGTATTTGTCTTTCTCTTTCTGACTTACTTCACTCTGTATGACAGACTCTTGGTCTATCCACCTCATTACAAATAGCTCAATTTCGTTTCTTTTTATGGCGGAGTAATATTCCATTGTATATATGTGCCACATCTTCTTTATCCATTCATCTGTTGATGGCCACTTAGGTTGCGTCCATGTCCTGGATATTGTAAATAGAGCTGCAATGAACATTTTGGTACGTGACTCTTTTTGAATTATGGTTTTCTCAGGGTATATGCCCAGCAGTGGGATTGCTGGGTCATATGGTAGAGCTACTCTTCAAAATATTGGAAGGGTGGTTCCTGGCAGGCCAGGGGGGCACGTGACCCAAGCTGGACCAGACTGACTTCCGTCTCTCTTGTCATGATTGTACTTGTGACTTTAAACTCAGGAGCTCATGGTAGCCGTGTTTTTCTGCCATAGGGGCTGGAAAATCAGAGGAAGTCAGTCAGTACTGGGAGGTGGGGGAACGGGACATGGGCAGCCATTCAGTGAAGGAAGGAGAGGGAGCGTGAGCATTTGTGTTAAAGCAAAAGCATACTAGAGTGAGAAAGTGAAGAACAAAGAGACCCAGAAAAAGAGGAGAGAGAGAGAAGGAGCTAGAGACAGACGGCGATAGATAGACAGACAGACAGATAGATAGGGTTGATTGCATTCCTATCTTTGGGTTTTGTGCCATTTTACCTTCTGATGCTTTGATGTTTAAGATCACTTATGGTGGATTCTGTGACTTGAAACAAGAGTACTAATTAAAAAATCAGATCACTAAAGTTGTATTGAAAACCACTGTGATTCTCGTCATTGAGTGGGGATTATGAGAGGGGTATTTACTCACTAGGGAGAAGCTGACCCCAGAGCTCCTTCATAGCACACAGGAAGAAGTATAGTTTTCATTAAACTGTGTGCACTGCTGCATATGACAAAAACTACCCAGGCACACAGTTTATCTTTTCCTCCTGGAGCGAATTCGGGATTTGTTCTAGGAAAAACCCGTGGGTTTAATTTGAAGCCAGTTTATTTTGGTTGGTTGGGTAGTTGTTTTGTGGTACTTTTAATACTACACAAATTGGTATTTCCCAGGGTGAGTTCTGTGTTCTGTGAAGCTGCTAGTTCAGCCATGGAATAAAGGGGGGAGGGTGGTTCTATGGTCAGGTCACGCTGGGGTTAGATAAACCACTTTGTAGTACCTTGTGGAGCCTTTGCTCTGCTCATATGCATTGTGAATTTCTAAAAGGGAGAGAGCTGATGCCGCATTTCCTAAACTCACTGGACCATGGCATGGAGTATTTCATTGGACTAGCATCTCCCAGGACACACTGGGAGATAGGATGGCTGAGCACATATGGTGTGGTGGAGTGGCCATCCCTCCTCCTTTGTGTAAGAGGGGACGTCTCCCACCCAGTGCCTCTGGCGCATGGCTTTGCTTTCCAGGTGACAAGAAAATGATCTGCCAGTGATTCTCCAGTACTCTTGATGTTGCGAAGAGAAGAACAGATTATTTAAAAAAGCATCACCCAATAGAAAGGGAAAGCTTGGCACTCACGGTGTGTATCTAGGTCAGGGGGTCCACAGACAAGAGATCCATGGAGAAAATTCAGGTGCTCTATAAACCTGGATAAAAAAGAAAACTGTGTTCATTTTCATTAACCTCTGACCGAAATTTAGCATTTCCTATGGTTATGAATGTGGCAACAGACCCCAGTGGTATGAGCAGAACCTGTGACTTTGTCAGCAATAGAAATCATAGGTTTAATCATTATGTCACAGTTGTTGCAGGTTTTCCAGAATATCATTTATGCTTCTCTCTAGTTTGAAGTTATGGTAATTATTATGCCTGCCATGAGATCGATCTTGTTATTTAATGCATTACTAAAGAAGCACATATTTACCAAAGTGGTTTTTTTGGCCGCGCTGTGCAGCATGCAGGATCTTAGTTCCCCAACCAGGGATCAAACCCTGCCCCCTGCAATGGAAGCATGGAGTCTCAACCACGGATCCGCCAGAAAAGTCCCTCTCTGGGATTTAGGTGCCTTTTGTGTAATCTTCACTGGGTTGTTTCAGACACAAAGTGGAAAATTAGCCAGGTGAGAATATAATCTGTAGTAGGTTAAATTGTGGCCCCTAAAAGATATATCTAGGTCCTAATCTCTGGTGTTTGTGAATGTGACCTAATTTGGAAATAGGGTCTTTCCAGATGTATTTAAACTAAGAATCTTGAAATGAGAACATCCTAGATTTAGGATGGGCCCTAAATCCAATGACAGTGTTCTTATACGTGACGGAAGGAAAAGACTCAGAGGCACATAGGGAATAGGGCCATGTGAAGACAAAGGCAGAGACTGGGGTGATGCAGCCACAAGACAGGGGATGCCAGCAGCCACCAGAAGCTGGAAGAGGCAAGGAACACACTGTGAGGACACAATGAAAACGTGGTTGTCTATGAACCAGGAAGCAGGCCCTCACCAGACACCACATCTGCCGGTGTCCAGATCATGGGACTTCCCAGCCTCTAGAACTGTGAGAAATAAAGTGTTGTTTATAAGCCGCCCCATCTATGGTATTTTGTTATAGCAACCTGACTGGACTAAGACAGACATTCTTATGCAGCTTCACCACATCTTCCATTGATTCAGAGTCCAGCCCCAGTTGGTTTTGAGCTTCATTTATCTATATTTCTCTCCAGCTACTCTCTGTCTTGTCTTATACTTTTATGATAGGAAGTAATTATTAGGTCTTTTGGTGCCTTTGATTCTGTCTCATTCAGAGAGTTGTGTCAATGGCCCCAAATCAACAGGCGTGACTATACCTACCTGATCTGATTCTGTACAAATAGATTTTCCCTCCTCTTGTGAAGGTCAGGAGGCTGGAACGATGAGAGACCTGGAAGGAGAAGATTGAGGGAGGTCCCACTCTTGGCATTGCCCTGCTCCCACCCCAAGAGCCTATGTCCAGACCCTGCCTCTCTACTTGTCCCTCTACTTTTACACACAGGAGCAGGTGAAGAAGGCTGTGCATGGAGGCAATTGTTACTGGCGTGTCACTGTATGGGGTGGTGCCCTTCCAGGGGCCATTTGCGGAAATGACTAGGAGTCTTCTGAGAAGGAATTTAAGGTAAGGGAAGAGAGAATGGGAGAACACGAATTTGGTCTGGGGAACGCGGTTCAGTGTGAAAGGGAGGGGAGACTTTGGTTTCCATACGTGGTGACGCGGGTACATGCAGGGAGTCAGGAAACCTTTGTCTTGGGGAGCAGGTGGCCTGGCCAAGGACACCAGGCTCAGCTTGGGCTTTGGAGAGAGCAGTGGCAGGAGTGTCACCATGGCACGGGAAGCAGGAAGGAGAAGCCCCATGGAGATTCCATGGAGCTCCCAGACATATTTGGGAGTGGGGGGTAGACTAGGGCAGGGCTGGATTCTGCTCTTGTGGGTGGAAATGGAGCCAGAGAAACAGGGTTTTACTTCTCTCTTCTGTTTCTCTCATGGAGATGCCGGTTTTGACAACAGGCTGGAATGACCTGGGAGTCACTGGTGACAATAGGGGTCTAATGCCAGTCACATCTGCTGAAAGTTGTCAGTGCTGGAGCTCATTGAAAAACAATAAGCTCACTTTTAAAAGCCAATGAAAAGAACTTATAAAACTTGCAATTTAGTGAAATTGATCAATAAAGATAATTTATTTTGTATAGCTGTGGATAGTAAACTTGAATTATGAAATAAATCTTCAGGGTTAGAACACATTAAGGCATCATATCCTTTCTTCTGTTCCCATCATAAACTTGCAGTCGTATGGCCAAAAGCTACACCTGCAGTGAGAGGATAGCTTTGGTCCTGCCCCTTCCTTCTCTGCTCCCTGGGCCAGCTCAGTGATGAGCATGTGTAACGCTTCAGGGGGCTTCATGGTTCTCTGAATGAAGGTAATGCTCCAAGGAGCTTCCAGAAAATGTCTCTGTGGCTCTCCTCTCTCCCCTCAGTCTCTCTCAGTGAGCACCTCAGCATCTCCACTCAGGCCTCCACTCACCCAGCAGCTTCTCCTGGAAGAGCAGCTGGGAATCCTGGGGATCAGGGACTCCCACTGGGTCACCCTTAATTATGGGGAAGTGTTCTGCTTTTCAACCGAGTGCTGTGGTTACTGAGCTACCATGGGCAAGGCGCCGTGTTCTAGGCAGAGTGGGGAAATCTGCAGGGCTCCACATACCGCCGCCACCCTTAAGAGTGTTTAGGGAGAGAGAACACACACTGAAATTAGAAAAGGAAGAGAGAAGAAAGCAACAGGACGGTGTCATGTAATGGCTAAGAGCTTGGGCTCTGAACTCCCAGTAGCCCTGGGTTGACCCCGTAGGTGCGGGTCTCAGAACTCCTTGTCACCCAGTCGACACTACGCTTATGTAAAGGAACTGGCATCCTGTCAGGTCCCAGGTGCTGGTGGGCAACCTAGTAAATTGTGAGGAAGTCCCTTCAGGAAAGCTCAGGTTCCCCTGAGGTGTGGGACAGAGGCATGAGTACTTCATCTGCCTGTATCTGCTCCTGTGTTGCTGTGAGGATTACTAGAGCTAATTTATGAAAAGCAGTCAATTAGTACAGCTACTAGCACATAATAATCTCTCAAAAATAGTGCTATTATTTTTTTTTTATTTTTATTTTTTGTGGTATGCGGGCATCTCACTGTTGTGGCCTCTCCCGTTGCGGAGCAGAGGCTCCGGACATGCAGGTTCAGCGGCCATGGCTCACGGGCCCAGCCGCTCCGCGGCATGTGGGATCTTCCCGGACTGGGGACATGAACTCGTGTCCCCTGCATCGGCAGGCGGACTCTCAACCACTGCGCCACCAGGGAAGCCCTAGTGCTATTATTGTTTCAACAGGAAGAACTGCCAGACTCCTGAGGATGGAAGAAATTCCTGGAGGGATTTACTAGAGGGAAGAGATTTAGGCAGTAAGAGGCTTCTGGGGTGGGGGGATCTGAGAAAAGGTGACATCAGGCAGATGTGCTGTAAGATGGCCTTGAAAGTGTTAAGATATCACCTAGTGACTGGCCTAGGAACTGTGGAGGCAACCTTTATTAAAGATCTGTGGCTTTGTTACTGACCAGGGTTCTTGGCCTTCCTTAAACAATAGAAATTGATGAGAGGCCAGACAAGAAGTTCAGGCAAGGCTTTAGTGGGGCCGCTGCTGCAGCAGGGGGGAGTGAAAACAAGGAACCATTTCCTTGCTTGTTCCCTGACGGGGGCGGGGGCTTTTGCCTTACATGGGGTGAGGGTAGAGGTGTGTCCAGGGGTCCGGCCGGAGGGAGGGCTGAGGTGGCCTGCCCACCCCTTTGGTGGTGGTGGTGAGTGCAGGGGGCATATGCACGGTACCCTGCTTTTGCTCCGGGCCCTCCAGAAGTGGAAGTTTGGTCTTTTTGTATCTTATTGTCCATAATTTGCCCCAACTGTGCATGCATGCAGGTAATTTTAGTCCCTTATAGTTTCTTTGTATTCTGTTGCTGAAGGAGACATTTGTCCAGGTGCAAGCACTGCAGCAAAGGGTCCTGGGTCCCGGGTCCCAGCCTGTCTCAGCTTGAGTTCCACAGACCCGGGAGCGCAGGAGGTGTTTTGAGTGGCAGGACCTCTGGGGAGCCAAGGCCCAGAGGCCAAAGTTCAGGGGGTGTTGAGGGAACAATGGGTAAACCCCACCCCTTCCCAGTTGGAGCAGAGGTTGGGTGCAAACTGTAAAATCACAGAGAGCATCTTTGAGGCTGTGACAAAGGGAGGAGAGAGCTAAGGGGAGAAGAGCAGATACCCGGGAAGTCTAGAGCAGCCCCAGAGGGAATTCACCGGCAGGGCAGTGCTGGGGTGTATGTGGGATGGGGTGCGGGATACCTCCCCAAAGCAGGACTCACCAGAGAAATCTCTCTCCCGGCCCCGCTGGAGTGTACACCCTTCTCCCCAACTAATTCGAGGCTCACCCCCCCCTTCCCTGCCCTGGGCTGCTGAGCGAGACAGTGGGGAGGCCCGAGGGGTGCCGCTGACTTTAGCAAACAGCGGCAAGCCTGTGCCAAAGAATCCTGAAAACGATTAAGGCTGCAAATTAAAGTTTAGGAAACACACAAAATGAAACAAGGCCTTTTTTTTTTTTTTTTTCCTTTGCGGTACGCGGGCCTCTTTCGTTGCGGAGCACAGGCTCCGGACGCGCAGGCTCAGCGGCCATGGCTTACGGGCCCAGCCGCTCCGCGGCATATGGGATCTTCCCGGACCGGGGCACGAACCCGTGTCCCTTGCATCAGCAGGCGGACTCCCAACCACTGCGCCACCAGGGAAGTCCGAAACAAGGCCTTTTAATACGTAGCCCCAAATAGGCAAACTGCTCTGTTGGAGCTCTTCAGCTGCTGTGATGCTGAGCTGCCTGCAGCTGTGCCCTTACAACTAAGGTAGAGCAATGCACGAGGTGACCACAGCCTATGAGGAAAACGGCTCTGCATTGCGGCTCTCCGCCCTGCACCCTCCTGGCTTCCTGTACACCCAGAATGCGACGGCCTCCCCTTTCCTGTCAGTAGGGGCAAGCCCAGAAGGATAAGGCTGAGAAAAGGTCATTCATTGGCTTTGGAAGCTGGAGATTGGGTGACCTTTGCAAGGGCATCTTTCACAGGCCCTGGAAAGTGGAGGGCGCCGACGGGCTCCCCCACTAGGGGGCGTGCTTGGCCGACTCACCAGCCCCTCGGCAGCCGGCCTGTGCCAGGGGGAGGGGGGGGCCTCCACCTTCCTCGCCCATGGTGGCCTTCACACCCTCTTTACAAGTGAGTACTTTAAACAACACCATTTTTCTTTTGTGTTTATTTCAAAATGAATATACGGAAAATTTGGAAAATACAGAAGACCACAGACCAAAAAAAAAAAAAAATTGGCCACAATCCATGAACTACAGAATTCCTCTGTTAGCATTTTAGTGTGTAATGAGTTGAATTTTAATTTTTCTTCCTTTTTTAAATTAAGTAACAGCTAGCATCGGCATTCATCTTTGGGGTGAAATTCTTTTTTCTCTTTTTTTGAGAAAATAAACTAGTACATTTTCTGGTTCTTTTCGTTTTTGAGAAAAATAAACTGGTACGTTTTCTGGAGAACATCTTGCAAGAAGTAGAGAGATGGGGTGTGGGGACTGGGTGTCCTCTGGCAAAGGGGATTCAGAGGTGGGAGGAGACTGGATGACCTGGCTTTTTTCTTTTGCAACAAATTTAAAGAACATTTGTTGCATTGTGTGAATGGGTATTTTGGGGGTGTGGTGCGGCGGTGTTAATTTCAGGTCTAGATCAAAACAAGCAGCATAAACATGGAGTCTGGGAAGAGGGAACTCAGGAGGCCATGAGCACAGAAGCCCACGTGAAGCTGCAGAAATCTCGGGGCAGGCGTTTTGGACTTATACAGTCTGTGGTGGACTGACAGGGGTGAGTCAGCTATATCCAGAAATTTGGGGAAGGAAAACATCCAGCTGGGTTATGTGTCGTGCTAGAAATTTATCGGAGATCTTATTTGCTTTTTTTTTTTTTTTAATGTTTGTGGTACGTGGGTCTCTCACTGCTGTGGCCTCTCCTGTTGCGGAGCACAGGCTCCGGACGCGCAGGCTCAGTGGCGATGGCTCACGGGCCCAGCCACTCCACGGCATGTGGGATCTTCCCGGACCGGGGCACGAACCCGTGTCCCCTGCATAGGCAGGTGGACTCTCAACCACTGCGCCACCAGGGAAGCCCTCTTATTTGCTTTTTTTGATTGTAACTGTAAGGAACTGCACCAAAAACGGAGGAGAGCTTAAACTTTATTTGGGAGCGCTCCCGGGCGAGGTTCACTGGTCCGAGACAAAGGGGCCAGAGAAGTCGCGCCCGGGCGAGGGTTTGGGCAGAATTTATAGGGGAAGAAGGGAAAGGGGTGTGGTGAATCCGGGAGGGTGCAGGTTATTCCTTATTTGGTGGTCTTTTCGAGTATCGTGGCAGTATCTGGTGCCGGTCGCATCAGTCTTGGCACCGTTAGTCCCGCCCCTAGGAAGGCGGGAAGGCTGGGCCGGGTGGGAAGTCCCCAGGTCAGTTCCTGGAACTGGGTGGTCCGGAAAGTTTCGGTCTGATGCAACCTGTGGGGCTGATTGCGTTCCCCTGCCTCGGGCCAGTTGGCCTTGCAGTAATGTGCCTGACATTAAGCTTTTGATTGCTAAGGCATCCACTTCAAAGACAAACATCTCCAGCAAACACATTGCCAGCTACACAGCTAGATAGAGAGCCAGACCCCTTCCACCCATGAAGTCCCCCCCTTTTTTAGAAAGCTCCGGTTGCCCTAGATAACTGACCTTTTGACTGACCACTTGCTTTTTCCTTCCTGCGCTTTAATTCTGGATCTTATGGTTTGTTTGATTTTGAAGGGTGGTATTGAACTTATTATTTTTACTAACTGCAGGGACATAGACAGAAATTCTTCACCTTGCCTTGTGTCATTGATAAAAATGTTACCGACTTAGGTTCTTGGATCCTTTAATTAATGGAAATTGATAAGAGGCCAGAGGAGGAATTCAGGCACTTATGCTGTAGCACGAGGGCGAGAAAACAAGAAACAGGTAGGTTTGCTCCCTGGGATCTGGTTCCTTAAATGGGGTAAGGGTAGGGGCGATCGGTGGGTTGACCTGCAGGGGTGGCTTAGGTGTTCTGCCCACCCCCTTGGTGGTGCTGTGTGCAGGGGTTATAATGCAGTACCCTGCTTTTGCATCTCAAAAGTGGCAGTTGGCTTATGGCCTTTTTGTACCTTGTTGTTCATAATTTGCCCCATCTGCTCATGCACGCAGTTATTTTTGGTTCCTTATAGTTTCTTTGTATTCTGCTGCTCTAGGGGATGGAGGAGATGTTTGTTCAGGTGTAGGCACTCTGGTAAAGGATCTCAGGTCCCAGGTCCCAGCCTATCTCAGAAATAATAACAAAGTTCAAAAATACAAGATTCTGGAGGGAGAGTAAGGTTGTTCTGTAGTCTTTGCTTCCACAAGTGAGTTGTGACTCTTGATTCACAGGGTCTGCTGGGGATTTTTATGCTTTATCTCTTTTTTTTTTTCTTGATTTAGTTTTTCGGTTGTAGTTTTTGTTTAATTGAGTACCTTTATTGTTTTCTTTCCTGTTTTTGTCATGTTCTCATCTTTTTAAAAATTATGTCTTTCTTTTTTACTAGCTATTTGTTGAAGGCTTACTTCAATTGCACTGTTCTTTGGATTTGCTCGTTTAAGATATATTTATCTCTATTATTGTAGCTACATCTCACAACTCTTTAAATGTAATGTGTTCTTTATCATCCTGTTCTAAATATTCTTTTTCCCGCAGTTTTATTGAGATGTAATTGACATACACCACTGCATACATTTAAGGTCTACAGCATGAAGATGTGACTTCTATATGTCATGAAATGCTTATCACAATAAGTTTACTGGACATCCATCATCGCATATAGAGGTAAAGTAAAAGAAAAAGAAATTATTTTTTTTTCTTGTGATGAGAAGTCTTAGGGGTCACTCTCTTAACAACTTTCATGTATAACATACAGCAGTGTTAGGTATATTAACCATATTGTACATTGTATGCCTAGTACTTATTTATCTTGTAACTGGAAGGTTGTACCTTTTGACTATCTTTTTCACCGTACAAAAATATTACATAATTATTGACTGTATTCTCCACGCTGCACATTTCATCCCTGTGATTCATTTATTTTGTAACTGGAAGTCTGTACCTCTTAATTTCCCTCACTTATTTAACTTATACCCCTTCCCACGGGCAACCACCTCTTTGTTCTCTGTATCTGTGACTCGGTTTCTGTTTTGTTATGTGTGTTCACTTGTTTTGTTTTTGAGATTTCACATATAAGTGAAATCATACAGTATTTGTCTTTCTCTGGCTTAGTTCACTGAGTATGGTAATCCCTAAGTCCTTCCGTGTTGCTGCAAATGGCATTATTTGATTCTTTTTTATGGGGGGTAATATTCCATTGTATATATGTACCACATCTTCTTTATCCATTCATCTGTCAATACACACTTAGATTGCTTCCATTGGATCTTACCTTTTAAATTCACCAGTAAAGAGTGAACACATGAAACACTAGGCAGCCCACCCTTGACCCCAATAAAGGCAGAACTCCAGGTTCTTTCTCTTTCTCTCTCTCTTTCTACCTGTGACCTCTCTGTGTGGTCTCAGGTGTACCATATACCTTCCAGGACATGTGAGTAGTAAGTCTTGAGTTTTCAAAATTCCCTGATAGTTATTGCTGAGGGTGTCTTGCAATTACAGTAAGAACCACAAGGGTCAGTCCAACCAAAATATTGGCTCCAAAAAGGAAACGTCTGTGGGGCTCGCCACAAGTAGTACAGGCCAGTTTAATGTCCCCAGGCATTTCTAGCCAGTAGCATCGCTATCAATAGGCTGAGACTGATCCAAAACAATATTGTTATTATATATATATACACACATACATTTATATATATATATATACATACATATCTATATTTACATACACACACACACACACACACACACACACACACAGTTTTTATCCTGTTATAATATTCCTTATTTTATATTCTTGGTTATTTTCCCTGTCCATTAAAAATATATGTATATGTGTGTAGAGATATATATATATCTGTTCACACATGCATGTATGTATATGTATATACACGACATATATATGTGTGTAAGTACATGTATGAAACTTAAAATGCTTACGGCAGTGTTAAAGAAGACCTCCTGACCTGATTTTGAGGTCAGGGATTGAAGATTCTCTTCTGAAATATCTTCCACACCTCTGGCCTTTTCTGCCCCAAAAGACCACCCAGGAGTGCCCAGGCACAGTGGCGACGACTCTTGCATTGCACTGGACCATTTCAGGTGTGTGTTTCTACTTCCTCCAGTGCACTGGGAGCTCCCTGGTCTCAGGACACCTCATGTCTCATCTTCGCAGCACAGCATCAAGCATACTGAAGGACATGTTTTAAATAAACATGAATACTGAGTCAATGAGCAGACCTCCCTGCCCCCACCGAGTCATGGGTGGACACCCACCTCCAACAATCTTTTCCCATTTTAATGAAGTGGTATTCTAAGCTGACAGTTAAATCTGCTCTCCACAGTACTTAGTTGAGCCCTGAGGAGGTGAGCTTTCATGATTCCTGCATCCAGGTAACTGGACTTACATAGATTCTTTTCGTGTGTGACACCCAGTGGGTTTTCCCAAGAGTGTTTTGTGTTGTCCATCGTTCTGCTTTCTGAAGCTGAAAGTGAGTGGTGGAGGAGATGGGGAAAGAGGGGACAAGCTGACATGCCTTGATATTCGGTTATCATTTTGACTTTCCGTAGGTAAACACTAAAGATTGAATTCCCATTCTGTAAGAACTTAAGACCTCTAGAGGAAAAATGTGAGAACCAAAACTCATGTCTTGCTATTTTGAATTTGAATGGTTCAAAGGATGTCCATGCACACAATTTCACCCAGTCTATGATTCTGTAAACTTTATTATTGTTTTTAACATTTCTGATACCCGAAAAATTGAGCTAACTAAAAGATAGTCTTCTTTTTATTGGCATCTGAGAAGGACCTTCCAGAACCAACACATCCTTTGTGTGGAAAGTGTTTCCTTTGCTTTTTCCCCCCCAGTAGTTTCTGTTTAGAGAAGCTGAGTCCTGGTGCCTGTGTCAAACAGGTCTCTTTCAGTGGCAAGTAGAGTAGATGGAGTGGCCACTAGGCAGCGTGATTCCTTTTTCTCTTCCTACACCACTTGTCGAAGAGAATGCAATACATACAGCAAGCTCAGAGAAAAAACTATAGGTGTTTTTCAGACATTGCATTCAACAGAAGTTGGCCTTCTCCAATTGTTTTTTCCTCTCTTTCACTTTCTTATTACTGTAACAGAATTTCAATGAGTTAAGATACTTAAGACCAAATCAACTGCCTGGCAATTATACGCTTTGCAAAATAAAAAAGGAAACTAACTTTAAAAAACAGAGAAATAAATGATGTCTTCAATAAAAACACATGCTTTTCAGAGTGCATGGAAGCTTAGAATCTAGAATCTTAGAATCTCAAATCACTAAAAGAGCCCATGGAGTTGACATAGCTAAACCCCTGGGGAATCTGTACTAAAAGATAGTGGCCACGGCAGACATCATTAACTGATCACAGTATTTTTCACACTGTGCAGAGACAGGACCTCAGAATTCTTCTCAGCAAACCATTCTGGTTCTTCTCTATTGATTCATGGGAGGTGGTATTCAAGATGAAAGCTCTTTGCCCATTGTGACTTAGGCATACTACCCACTGTATAAAGGAAGTTTCTCTTATGATGCCTTGGATAGGTGATTCAGGGTTTCCCCTTTCTGCTTCCTATTGATCTCTGTAGCTCCCAACAATTATATATACCATGAAGTTCAGACAAATGAAATGGTCTCTGGTTCCCAAATAAAGCCTTGGTTGTTCTTCTATTACTTTGTACATCTCCAGCATTGTTACTGCCCTAATAACATTCCAGCATCCTTCAATGATCCAAAAGCTGCCATTGCAGTAAAGACTTCTAACCATTTGTACCTCACAGAATTTTATGATTACTTCTTTATTTTTTTGGCTGTGCCACGCGGCATGTGGGATCTTAGTTTCCCGACCAGGGATCAAACCCGTGCCTCCTGCAGTGGCAGCACGGAGTCTTAACCACTGGACCTCCAGGGAAGTCCAATGATTACTTCTTTAAATCCTCACAACACTCTGCATCTTTTAATAAAGTCTAGTAGGTGTTTTGTTTCCAAGACTTTTTAAAATTTTATACTGGTTTTAAATTCTCTCTTGGCCAACATTTTTGGGCTTTAGAACAACTGGATGAAATATAAAAAGACTCAGATAATCTTCTAATATTTGGCTTACCCAGTGCCAGAGTAGTCTGAAAGTTTTTCCTTTTCCTAGATTTAATTGATTGGAAATTTGATGTTTTTCTCTCCAGTGTGAAATCACTTATTCTTGTTTTCATTGCCCCAGTCAAATCTGTATCTCAGCAACTATTTTTGAGGCTCTTTTCAGTAGCGTATGTTTTTATGCAAAACTAGATAACTGTTTCTTTCCCAAAGCATAATAAGTATATAGACAGCTACAGGCTCATTAGCCTGACGATCACGAATTTTATGGTAGAAACTCACTGACATCTCCATAATGTTACTATTCACAGTAAAATAGAAGTGAGAATAAGGCAAGTCTCTCCTAAGGGTGCTCATTTCTCTACTTCTGTGTCTCAATTTCTGCTCTGCAAACCAGATCATCTGTACCATTTTCTAGGTTCCACACATATGCGTTAATAATGATATTGGTTTTTCTCTTTTTAACTTACTTCACTCTGTATGACAGTCTCTAGATGCATCCACGTCTCTACAAATGACCCAATTTCGTTCCTTTTTATGGCTGAGTAATATTCCATTGTATATATGTACCACATCTTCTTTATCCATTTGCCTGTCAATAGGCATTTAGGTTGCTTCCATGACCTGGCTATTGTAAATAGTGCTGCAATGAACATTGGGGTACATGTGTCTTTTTGAATTATGGTTTTCTCTGGGTATATGCCCAGTAGTGGGATCACTGAGTTGTATGTTCTATTTTTAGTTTTTTAAAGAAACCTCCATACTGTTCTCCATAGTGGCTGTATCAGTTTACATTCCCACCAACAGTGCAAGAGAGTTCCCTTTTCTCCACTCCCTCTCCAGCATTTGTTGCTTGTAGATTTTCTGATGATGCCCATGCTAACTGGTGTGAGGTGCTACCTCGTAGTTTTGATTTGCATTTCTCTAATAATTAGTGACGTTGATCAGCTTTTCATGTGCTTCTTGGCCATCTGTATGTCTTCTTTGGAGAAATGTCTATTTAGGTCTTCTGCCCACTTTTGGATTGGGTTATTTGTCATTTTGATATTGGGCTGCATGAGCTGCTTCTATATTTTGGAGATTAATCCTTTGTCTGTTGCTTCATTTGCAAATATTTTCTCCCATTCTGAGGGTTGTCTTTTCATCTTGTTTATGGTTTCCTTTGCTGTGCAAAAGCTTTTAAGTTTCATTAGGTCCCATTTGTTTATTTTTGTTTTTATTTCCATTATTCTAGTAGGTAGATCTAAAAATATCTTGCTGTGATTTATGTCTAAGAGTGTTCTTCCTATGTTTTCCTCTAAGAGTTTTATAGTGCCCAGTCTTACATTTAGATTTCTAATCCATTTTGAGTTTCTTTTTGTGTATGGTGCTAGGGAGTGTTCTAATTTCATTCTTTTACATGTAGCTATCCAGTTTTCCCAGCACCACTTATTGAAGAGATTGTCTTTTCTCCATTGTATATCCTTGCCTCCTTTGTCATAGATTAGTTGACCATAGGTGCGTGGATTTATCTCTGAGCTTTCTATCCTGTTCCATTGATCTATATTTCTGTTTTTGTGCCAGCACCATACTGTCTTGATTACTGTAGCTTTGTAATATAGTCTGAAGTCAGGGAGTCTGAATCCTCCAGCTCTGTTTTTTTTCCCTCAAGATTGCTTTTTGTTGGATTCTGTTTGCTGTATTTTGTTGAGGATTTTTTGCATCTGTATTCATCAGTGATATTGGTCTGTAATTTTCTTTTTTTGTAGTATCTTTGTCTGGTTTTGGTATCAGGTTGATGATGGACTCATAGAATGAGTTTGGGAGATTTTCTTCCTCTGCAAATTTTTTGGAAGAGTCTGAGAAGGATGTGTGTTAGCTCTTTTCTAAATGTTTGATAGAATTCACCTGTGAAGCCAACTGGTCCTGGACTTTTCTTTGTTGGATGGATATCAGCTGTTAACCTTATGGAAGTTCCCTTGTATGTTATTTTTCCCTTGCTGCTTTCAATAATTTTTTTTTGTATTTAATTTTTGCCAATTTGATTACTGTGTGTCTCGGCATGTTTCTCCTTGGGTTTATCCTGTATGGGGCTTTTTGCATTTCCTGGACTTTGGTGGCTATTTCCTTTCCCATGTTAGGGAAGTTTTCGACTATAATCTCTTCAAATATTTTCTTGGGTCATTTCTCTCTCTCTTGTCCTTCTGGGACCCCTGTAATGCGAATGTTGTTGCATTTAATGCTGTCCCAGAGGTCTCTTAGGCTGTCTTCATTTCTCTTCATTCTTTTTTCTTTATTCTGTTCCACAGCAGTGAATTCCACCATTCCGTTTTCCAGGTCACTTATCTGTTCTTCTGCCTCAGTTATTCTGCTATTGATTCCTTCTAGTGTAGTTTTCATTTCAGTTATTGTACTGTTCATCTCTGTTTGTTTGTTCTTTAATTCTTCTAGATCTTTGTTAAACATTTCTTGCATCTTCTCGATCTTTGCCTCCATTCTTTTCCCGAGGTCCTGGATCATCTTCACTATCATTATTCTGAATTCTTTTTCTGGAAGATTGCCTATGTCCATTTAATTTTGTTGTTTTTCTGGGGTTTTATCTTGTTCCTTCATGTGGTACATAGCCCTCTGCCTTTCCATCTTGTCTATCTTTCTGTGAATGTCAATTTAATTTTAAATAATAGTTGTTTCTAACTCTCAAAATTCCTAAAAATTTGGCACTCAGCTCTTGTGCACCAGTATCAGCCAGTTCCAGCACACCAGTGGATGATCTCAAAAACAGGCTGAAAAGCCTTCAATTTATATGAAGTTCTATATCAGGCAAAACTTATCTATGGAGATAGAAATGCAGAATATTGGTTGTCTCTTGGCTTGGGGTGGGGAATAAAATTGACTGGGAAGGAACAGGAGAAACCTTTCTGAGGTGATGGAAAAGTTCTATATCTTGATAGGATGTATGGTTTATCAGATTTTATTGAACTATGTAGCCTTAAGATCAGTACATTTCTTTGCATTTAAACTGTATCTGAATAATAAAGAAAAGCAAAATGAAATTTGCCATACCAACAGTAAATTCGTTAATGAAAGGACAAAATACACACACACACACACACACACACACACACACACACAATCACTATCAGACAAGCCAAAAGAGAGGGCTCACCATCAGCAACGAATATAAAGTTGTGAAAAAAGTCTATTATATGGAACCAATGGCACGAACCCTTGGTTCCATATGTTTGGAGCATGAAGTTTAGTGAGACAATGGCCAGAAGGGCAGATTGAAGCCCAGTGATGAATGACTTCATACAGTCACCCATGATGTGCCTCTTCTGTTCTGGCCTCAACAAACATTTTCTGTAAAGGACAAGATAGGACATTTTTTAGACTTTGCAGGCCATACACAGACTCTGTTCCATCTTCTTCTCCTCTTTCTTCTTCTTTTAAAACTCTTTAAAAATATAAATTATTCTTAGCTCAAGGGTTGTACAAAAAGCAGTGGGTTGAATTTGGCCTGCATTCTGTAGTTTGCTGACCCCTGTCCTCTGCTAAGCACCTTGGATGTATAAAGAATTCCTTCCAACCAGAACCACCATGCAAGTGTGACCAGAGAGACTTGGGAGCACACAGAAAAAGAGAGGGACTAATTCTTCCTGGGGAAGTCTTCTCAGAGGAGATGCATCTGAGTTTGGAAGGTTAAGAAACAGTTCACGTGGAGTAAAGCAAGTTGCAGGGGAGAGCTGTTCCTACTGAGTTGGATTCTGCCATTTGAGAATCACATGCTTTGGGGGTAAGGCTTTGCTGGCCCTGAGTTTCTTCATCTTTAGGACGGGTCTTATAATACCTACCCTTCTAATCTGGGAAGAAATGCAAGGCAGGTAAAACAAAACAAAACACCCCAAAAACCTTGCTTAAAAGAGCTTAAAGTGCCTGAAAAATGTGGTTGTTTTCTCAGACCTTTCATCTTGCCTGTGCCAAGATGACTCATGCCACTCCTGTGTGCGCAGTAATTGCTGAGATTATTGGGTTTATGCCAGAGTGTTTGGAGCCTACCACTCAGTTCTCAAGAGAGAACAGAATGAGTCAGGAACAGACTTTGGCATCTTCTTGTTGATTGTTAGATGAGCCATTTGCATATTGATCTAAGGCTAAATTTGTTCAGCTCCTTGCTTCTTAAAAGTACAAGTCATCGGGGTGGGAGGAAGGGAAGTTGGAGGAAGGTGGTCAAAAAGTATTAGCTTCCAGTTATAAAAAAAAGTAAGTACTAGGGGTATAATACAGAACATGATGACTATAGTTTACACTACCGTGTGTGATACACATGCAAGCTGTTAAGAGAGTGATTCTAAGACTTCTCATCACAAGGAAAAAAATTGTTCCTTTTTTGCTTTTTCCTTTTATTGTACCTATACGAGATGATGGATGCTAACTAAACTTTTTAGAGTAATAATTTCATAATAGTTTATGCCGGTCAAATCATTGTGCTGTACACCTTAAACTCATATAGTGAATTATACCTGAATAAAACTGGAAAAAAAAGTACAAGTCAGATGACTTTTGCTGTTTCCTGAGGACCAGTGTCAGGATCTGTTCCCCTCTCCCCAGCTACTCATTTTTCCATCATTCCACAGTGCCTGATGTTCCAACACAATGGATCCAAGTGCTTCTTTAGAAAGAAAATAGCTTTTTTTTGGGGGGGGGGGTGGCGAGTAGGACACCATAAGCTAGCTATTAGCCAGAGAAATCATTTCAGTACATCAGATTCTGAGAAATGATGAGGTAGAGACATTGGGCTCTGAGGAGACAACCCGGGTCCAAATGCTTTGTCCAAATTCTTTGTGCCAATTATTTAGCCTTTCTGTTTCTCTGTTTCCTTATACAGGACGTGAGGATAATGACACTACCTAGTAGTTGCCATTAGGGTGGAATGCACAGCCATATGTCAGGAACACAGGGCCATACCTGCCAGACAGTCATAAATGTTAGCTGTTATTATTTCTAGTTAAGGCCATGTTGGAACAGAGGGATAGTTTTGTACCTGGAGCTAGGAGCGGGGAGAGGGGAGAGCTGAGATAGGACTAAATATAAGCATCATCTAAGTTATCATTTTTTTTCACATCCTGGATCTCTGAGTAGTGTGTCTGGGCATGGTGTCTTGCTCTGTGAGCCAGTATTTCTGTCTAGAATGAAAGATCCTCTGTCACGCACTTGGATGAATGTACAACACAGGCTTCACCATAGGGAGACATGGAGCGATCACTCTTCCATTTCCTTCCTCCTGTATCTGTTTATTTGACCGTCTTTTCTGCTCTAGACAGTCAGCTACTTGAGGACAGGGCTTCTGTTGTATTCATCTTTTTATTTTTATCACTAGCACAGGGCCACTGGATACATATTTGATGCTCAGTAAAATTTTCTTTGAACCAACGTGTAAATGAACATCCATATTCCATATTTAATTCCTGGGGAAACTTAGTTGCCTGTATGTGTAGGCAGATGTATTAACATATTTATGGTCACAGCTAAATTATTTGGGTCATCAAGTTTAGATGCCAAGTACTGTGTACAAGCTTGGGCAAATTCTAGAGATACTTAATCTGTTACTGGTCAATCCAATTAATTCTCCCTCAATTCTAGAGAAAACAAAAGTCCCAATCAAAATGATACAAACCACTTAAACTCCTCAAAAATCTCTGAAAGTGGAAATGTTACCTAGTGGAGCATAAGACGAGCCAATTTAAGGTGAGGATTTGAGAAATAAAATGCTTTACTTTTATTGACAGTGAACCAATATGATATTAAAACAAAAGAAGAAATTCAGTGAAAAAGGCAGCCCATACCATCGTTGAAAATTCAGTTAAAAAATCAGATTAACTGGTGATTTTCCTGAAGTTACTTGTCATTTTGTTCAGAAAGTTTAATTTGGCAGAATCGGCTTGTTTCCAGGGGGTACGTTAATTGTATCACTTTTCAGGAAAATGTTTCTGTCAATCAGAAACTGTTTTAAGAAGTAACTGCTTGCAAAGCTGAGGCCTAGGAGAACTGGGTTCTTCAGCCAGGAGGACAGCAGGTACCTGTGTCCTGTATCATGGAAGAGAGAACGTTCCATGTAGGGATGGGCGCTGGGATGTTCAGGGAGTGCCTTGGGCCATAAGTTCAAGTTGACATGTTTCCTTTTTGGGGAAGTCCTGTTGGAGATGAAAGTGTAAGAAGTCATGAATCCTAGTCTTGCGCCTCCTAGTTTCTTTATTTTGAAGGTTTATGACCTGGGGCAAGATACATCTTTTCCCTGTGTCTTGGTTTCCTTAACTAGAAAGCCTGAGTTGAACCGGGTGCCTTCAAAGATATTTTCGTTGTTGTTGTTTAGCTCTAAGCCTATGTGAGTATTACTCCCCTGAATCCATTTCTGAGGTATTGAGGGGGTTTTAAAACATACCGGGGGATGTTTACGAAGTCAGATATTTGGTATTTTCAGGAGCACAACTGTTTGCAACTCAGGGCCACCTAAGGTGCTGCCCAGAACATCTAGCGTGGGGATGGGGGCAGCCAGGGAGGCTCAGGGAAGAAGCATAGAGTAGATTAAACACCTCTCCCATCAGCTCTCCTCTGACTGTGGTGGCTCAGTAAGAACTGACTATGTTGATGTTTGTGCCAAGCAAGACCCATAAGACCACTGTGTGTGTGGGCCATATACCCAGCAGACAGTGGGAAGTTGGGAGCTTTCTGGTGGGGGGAGGGCGGTAAAAGACTATAAAGATTTCTGTCTGACGGAAATAGAAAAGCACAGATAGGTTTTAGGCTGTTTCTGCCATAAATACCTATTCAGTGCCTAGTCAGTGGTAGACACTCCGGATTTAATGCTGAACAGATAGGGTTCCTGCCTTTGTGGAGCTTATTGCCCAGTGGAGGAAAATAATAAGTAAACAGCAATCCTATTACATATCATGCTAGGGAAAGTATAGGGTCCTGTAGATGCCCGTGGGTGGGACATCTAACTCAGATGTTGGGAGCTTGGGAGGTTTTCTGAAGAGATGTTTAGGCAGAAAATTGAAAAATACATGGATGGGGAAAGCAGAAGGAAGTGTTTAAGGTGGGGGGACCAGCATGTCCAAAGGCCTGGAGGTGAGAGCAAGGTGTGTTCAAACATCTGAAAGCTGTTCAGTGTGTCTGGAGGGTAAGAGACGGAGGCAGAGAGTGAATGGTGGAGGACCGCAGAAATCAGATTCTGGAGGACCTCCTTAAACTACAGGAATGAATTTGGTTTCTCATTTAAATGCAGTGGAAGTGTCTGAACAACTTCAAACAAGGCAGTGATGGGATCAGATTTGTGTTTTACAACATTCCTCCTGGCTGCAGAGTGGAGAGAGGATTGGAGGGGGCAAGAGTAGAGATGGGGAAAGATAAGAGAGAGGGCTAGAAGGCTTTTGAAATCCAGGCTGAGAGAGAATGGTACTTTGTATAATGATGGGGGCAGTGGGATTGGAGAGAAGTGATGGGTTCAAGAAATGCTTAAGAGGTGGACTAGGTAGGACTCAATGAATGAGATGATGGGGAGACACACACATTTAGTCCATAAGAGGTGATATCATCATTTTCACAGTGTTGCTCTACCATTTTGCGACCCTGGTACATTGTAGGCTCTGAACTATGGTGGCTAGTGTATAGAACTTTTAGAATTGTTCGTCTAGATGCAGACGTAAATAACCATCTATTTCTATGAGAATTGGTCTTCTCTCTGTTTTGTCCCATGATTTGTAAAGATTGGTTTACGAGCTGAAGTTTTTATCCTGTGTGACCCTAGGTCTCCTGGTCTTGGTCAACTGGATGAAGGGTAGAAACTTAAAGTTTAACAGGAAAATTTGACTGTTTCTCCTGGGAATTTAAAATTGAGAGTGTTCATGTAGCTGGACCTTTAACATGTAAACTTGGGAGCTGCAGGGTAAACATCTACCATGTAGACTGGGAGGCAAAGAAAGGAGCAGAAAGAAGCATGAAGGTTGTGTAAAGATGAGCGTAAGTGAGAGATGGAAAGAGAGATTATTTATTTATTTATTGAAGTACAGTTGATTTACAATGTTGTGTTAATTTCTGCTGTATAGTGAAGTGATTCAGTTATACATATATATACATTCTTTTAAAATATTCTTTTCCATTATGGTTTATCACAGGATATTGAATATAGTTCCCTGTGCTACACAGTAGGATCTTGTTTATCCATTCCATGTATAATAGCTTACATCTGCTAACCCCAGCCTTCACTCCTTCCCTCTCCCAACTCCCTCGCCCTTGGTAACCACAAATATGTGGAGAGCCCTAATGTCCTTCCCGTCCCTTCCTGAAGTTTCTTCTTCAGACCCATGTACATTTCTGCTATGGGGTTCCATGAGATTCTCTTGTATTCCTCTTAGAAATTCTCACCTCTCCTTTTTTTTTTTCCTGGCTACCTCGAGTTGGTTTCTGCTACTTGCAGCAAAAGGGTCTAAGTAAAACACATAACACACTAGATTCCTGGCAAAGCATAGGTCTTAACAGAGGCTTCTTGCCTGTACCACCCTTGAATATAGTTCTTTTTTTATGCTTGGCTTGGGCATGCCATTTTACATAGAAGCTTCCCAGAGGTGATGTTCAGTTAGCTCATTGGTGGCTCTGGACAGCTATATTTTGGCCATGACTCACAGGGCAGTTCCCTTCCTTGGTAGATATCAGAAAAAAGCTTAGAAATAATTGTACTCCGCTCTTTTCTGAACCAAAGCTGCCTTGATTTGGCATTGTGCCGAGCACAGCAGCTCGGCGCTGATGGATCCAATCCTTCTAAGAAACTTATGATTAGAATCAGGAACACTGATAACATTTTATAACCTGCTGAGGGTAATGTTTTTCTAAAAAAATGCTCATAAATATCTTAAACTTTCTGTAAATCTAGCCCTGCACCCAAAATGTTTTGGCAAGAATTACAGAGCGTTTGGGGACTTTTATCACATGCTGCTCTCCAAATTTAGTAACCGAGTGAATACGTTATGTACCAGATTCTTACTCGTTTACAGAAATAAAGAGCTATGTTTTCAAATTGAAGTCATTTTAAGGTTTTGTAGCTGTTAAACTGAAAACAAAACCCCAACACCCTGGCCATATCTGGGCTGAGTCTGCACAGCAAAAGGAAGTCAGGGAGTTGAGGCAACTGGCTGATCAAATCATGAGAACTTAGAAGGGGACCTACGATTTAGTGGTTAAGGGATCTGGTATTGGAGTTAAAGACCCCACACCTGGGTTGGAGCCGAACCTTGCCTTTTTCCATTCAGGTGGTCTTGAGTCCATTTTGTTACCTTGTTATACTCCAGGCTTCTTTTCTGTAAAATGGGATTGCAGTTGTACCTACCTCAGAAGGTTTTGTGAAGTTTAAGCAAGGTGGTGCACATAAAGCACTTAGCCTGGCGGTGGGGCGTGGTAAAAACCCATCGTGTGTGGAGTAACTATTTGTATTTAGTGCCTGGGTGAGGCAGGTTGGGAGAGGGGCGTGCACGATAGGATGGCCCACTGTTAATTTAACAGTCCTCCAAAACAGGGTATGGCAAACTATATGCCTGAGAGCCAAATCTGGCTGGCAGCCTGTTTTTGTCTAGTCCACATGAATCACATTTTTAAAGGTGACAACGTTGAATGAACTTCACCTGAGCCCTGTGCTCCTGGAGGAAAGGAACTGTTAAACAATCTCTTCATCTTTTGTTTTCTGAGGCGAATTGTAGAGGACCATCCCACCCTGGCATATTCTGAGGTAAAAGTTGTCTCCAATCTCCTTTAACACTTCTCTAAAACTCATTGATCGTTCCCCTGTGTAGCTCAGGTCCCCTCCCCTTTCTCTGAGACATTCCTTATTAATGCATGTTGACCCTATTCCAATAGCCTGAATAAAACCAGCACCTTAATTGTCTGGTGCATTTTGTCTTTGCCATAAGGTTATTAAAAACCAAGACCAAACCCCAAAATATGCACATAACAGGGACTGTGGCCCTCAACGTAAAAAATATTTAATCTGGTTTTACAGACAACCTTGCTGACTCCTGTGTCTGGGATGAAAGGGTCCTGGCCCAAAACTCTGCATCAGCCATAGACATTCCTTTTTATACCTGTTGAACTGTTAAGTGATTCCTATTATAACTCAGATATACCATAAGAATGATCCAATCAGAGCATTGAAATGGGGGAAGGAAATTAGCAATTTAGAAATTATAGCAGATGAAGAATGGTCAAAGGTACTTGTGCTGGATACTTTCTTCATATTATCTCATTTAATTCTTCATTAATTTGAGATGATTATTCTGAGAAACAGTAGATACAGGAGGGGCTTTGAAAATTGACTAGAAGTTACCCTTTTGTAAGGGACGTTTATATTTATAAAGGAAACTTCCATTTGTAAGAGTATTTCACTCTCTGTACCAGGAAGAGAAGGATGATTCTAACTCTTTAGAAATTCCTCTCAGTAGAGAAGGCAGTGACTTAAATCTGCATAACAAACCTTACTTGTGCTTACCATGATTTTCCTGGTAACCTCTCTAACACTGGCCTCCCTCCCACCCACATTTTTTGTTCTTTTATCTTTAGCTGAAGATGGTACTGAAGTTGGAGTTCAAAGCCACCTCTCTGAGTTACTCATTTTTTCCCTGGGTATCTCCTGTGGATCCATGAGGTGTATAAGTTAATAAACTTCCATTTGTTTTTCTCTTGTTAATCTCTTTTATGACAGGGATCTCAGCTAAGAAAGAATGATGGAGGGAATTATTTTTCCTCCCCTACACAATCTTGCAGAGTAGGTATCTATCATCCCAACTTGACAGATTAGACAGTTGAGTTTGAAGTTAAATCATGTGTCCAAGGTCATAGTGCAAATAAATGGACTGTGAATCTCAAACTCTCTAACTATAGAGTCCACATTTCTTCTAGTAAAGTCATGTTATGTTCAAGGATTTGAAGCTCCTTTGTGTAGAATGATTAGTAAACTGGGGTACTCTCCCAGAAGAATGGAACTAGGCAGATTCTGGCTCATTGAACAGAAAATCTTTTTAACAACTAGGGCTTTTAACAACACAGGGGCCTGCTCTGTGAAGTTTTCCATCTGGCATTCTGTATATCAAAAGATGTATTTTCCAATATTTAAAAAAATCTGCAATTCTTGCTACAGAATATTTTAATGTATACAATATAGACTTTGGCAGGATTTTGATCAGTGATTATCAGTGGTGCTTAGGATGGGAGAATAGATCACCTTAAAGGGGGAACACAGCAGAACCAGAGGAATTCTCATTCTAAATGTTCTAACAGGTCTCAACAACTTTGAGCCTCACTCTTACTTTAGGGAGCGTGTCCTTAGGTTTTGAGGATGAAAAATTTTGAATACCACTGTTTAGCTACATGTGCCGCAAGTTATAACTTAAAAATATCTAAACTGTAAGAGCATTTTGCACCCTAATCCGGAGAATTAATGGTGTCATTTTGTTCCACTTGAACATATTTAATATTATTTTTTCAGCTTTAGGTTCTTCTTTTCAAGTATCCCCATACCCTGAAGCCATTTCTGAAGTGGAAATATTTTTTTCTTCTACCTTCTCAGCTGTTGCAAGTGAATAATTGATTTGAATTTAATATTTACCATTTCTTGCCTCCAGAAACATCCCAGCACAGGTTTCCTTTAAGCGTGTAAAAATTCATTCAAATATTGACTTCATTTTGGGTTTTTTTCCATTTTTCTGGCAATAAAAATGATTAAACAAATCCTAGAGTAGGGTTTTATATAGATGTGTTGATTTGATTTAAATTATTTATATTTCTTGTTGTGCCTTGCTGCCCACCTAGGCTGGGACGGGGAGTAAATTACCTGCTTTCACTAATCTTTGAAATGGTGATTAGAGGTCTGTCTTTGCAGAAATAGTGTGCTGTTAGACTGTTGGTTCTGGAAAATAGAATAATATCTTTTGTCTGTAAATGTGAAAGTTTATTTTTGAACTACAAGATTAATGTTTTGTGATACTCTGAAAGCACTGCTTGTGCGTGAAAAAATTATTTAGGGTTTAAAATTTTTGTGCTTCAACATGTCAGAGGAGGGGCTGTTAATTTTATGTAGCTGGTGCCCTAGGCAGAGAAATCTCTTTGACATTCAAAAGCTATTTAAAAAAATTGGTTTGTCTTCTATGGCTGTAACTTGACTGGATTCTCAAAGAAGTTTCAATTTAAATAAAAAAGATTTGAGATTAACATTCAACAATGCCGGAAGGTTACAATGGGGACCCACATTTGTCATCATTCTGAGCTTTTTTCTTAAACAAAATTCTGGCTTTAACTTAGTAAAACGTATGAGGAAAATATGAATTAAAAACACACACTGGGCATATACCCTGAGAAAACCATAATTCAAAAAGAGTCATGTACCAAAATGTTCATTGCAGCTCTATTTACAATAGGCCGGAGATGGAAACAACCTAAGTGTCCATCATCGGATGAATGGATAAAGAAGATGTGGCACATATATACAATGGAATATTACTCAGCCATAAAAAGAAACGAAATTGAGCTATTTGTAATGAGGTGGATAGTCCTAGAGTCTGTCATACAGAGTGAAGTAAGTCAGAAAGAGAAAGACAAATACCGTATGCTAACACATATATATGGAATTTAAGAAAAAAAAAATATCGTGAAGAACCTAGGGGGGGCTTCCCTGGTGGTGCAGTGGTTGATAAAAATAGAACCTAGGGGTAAGACAGGAATAAAGACACAGACCTACTAGAGAATGGACTTGAGGATATGGGGAGGGGGAAGGGTAAACTGTGACAAAGCAAGAGAGAGGCACGGACATATATACACTACCAAACGTAAGGTAGATAGCTAGTGGGAAGCAGCCGCATAGCACAGGAAGATCAGCTCGGTGCTTTGTGACCGCCTGGAGGGGTGGGATAGGGAAGGTGGGAGGGAGGGAGACGAAAGGGGGAAGAGATATGGGAACATATGCATATGTATAACTGATTCACTTTGTTATAAAGCAGAAACTAACACACCATTGTAAAGCAATTATACTCCAATAAAGATGTAAAAAAAACCCAAAACCACAGACTTTTGAAGGGAAACACACACACACACACATACACACCCAGAATAGATAAATTAAGGCTCACTAAAGCTTTTTTAAAAATATCAGTATAAATAGCTTCCATTTCTTTAATTAGTTTTTTGTGTATCTACTATGTACTGGACATTAAACTAATTAATACATATTCATCTTGTTTCATTCTCTTAATAATTCTGTAAGAACTATTCCCCCCATTTTAGAGAAAAAAAGTTGAAAATCTGTGAGGTTAAAAAAATTGCCTAAGGTCACAAAGCTCTTTCTCTAGTAGAAGAGGATTTAACAGCAGTTCTGACTTCAGTGTTAAGAGTTGTTTTGACTACTAGTTAGCAGTCACCAGGGCCAATTAACAAGATGTCATCAATGTAGTGGACCAGCATGATGTTCTGTAGAAAGTAAAGATGACCAAGGTGCTTTTGGACTCCATTGTGTCAGGGAGCAGGAGGTGACTTGCTCTGGGTCGAGACGTGGATTTCCAGTGCTGCCCTTTCTACAAAAAATCAAACTGCTTTTGATCTCTTTACCAATGGGGATTGAGAAGAACACATATAGTGGATCAGTTGCTTCATACTGAGGTCTGGAGTCTCTGTTGCTCTGCTCAGTAACGTTAAATGACTTGCCCAAGGATGCACAGTAAATAGTGGCCAAGGATGGAATAGACCCTGGTCTATCTCTCTCTCAAGTCTGTGTGCTGCCCAGCACATGACGTAGCCTTTCGTTATGGTTCCTACTAGGTCATTCTACATGGGAGACATTTTATATAGGAGATATCTTAATCTAGTGACTGATTGCTAAAATGAAAAAAAGCTAGATACCTGAATTGATTAGTTAATTTTATCAACAACGTTGTGATTGATTCAGTTAAAGATTTTATGAAAACCTGGGAAGATTGTGAAATAGCCATGTGGTGTTTATTATTCTTTTGGGCTTTATTAGTCTGTTTTGATAACTGCATTTATATACGACAGAATATAAGGTATAGCTAGTTAGGTTGAGAGCCAGCTTGGACTCAGCTTGTTTGCTGAAACTTCAAATACTCTAAACTAGCACGCTTAGTAGTCAGAATCGTATTATTATATTTTGAGCCATTAACTTTGTGTAGCACCTACTTCATACTATACAATGACTTCATTAACTTCTAATCACTGTTGCTTCCGTTGTTCAAGGTGGGTAAAGCAGAGTTTATCTGGAGTTTAAGATTAAGGTTGACAGATTAAATTTGTTCATGTAATCTATTGATTTTTTGCTTTTGTTTTGTTCTGACATTAAAAGAGACAGTCCATTCAAATAATATACTATAATGGATTATGTATGAATAAATTAAAGGATCTAGATCTTTAATAATAACACCACTTTATAGCAGCAGTAGTTCTGTAAATGAATATCTTACTTGTTAAACAAAATGCAATTGAAAAATAAAATACACTGTTACCCAAATAACAGTACATGTTACAAACAGTCAGTTTGGTTGGAGCTACAAGATTCTTCTGGAGCAATAGTAAATTACACTTCAGCAAATTTGTCATACCGATGAAAATCCCAATCCTATGTGTTTTGTTTTAATGATGTAGAAATATGGATAAGATATTTTCTTTCTTTTATTCACATTAGAGTGAACAGAATAGTAATTTCACAAGTAAAGTTTCTAGCGTTTTTCTGGGAAAATCAGGTAATAGCAGTTAGAAATGCCATTAGTTGCTTAAAACAATATCGTTTGTTAAGGTTTTTTTTTCATAATTGGCATTCCAGGAGTAGGTGGCTACTGGTGTAAGCTCACCCTTATCAGCTATGCCATCAGGGATCCAGGGACTTTCTATCTTCCTGTGCTGTCATTCTTAGCAAATTAGTTTTCATTCACCTGTTTGTTGCCTCATGGTTGCAAGATGGCTGCGATAGGTCCGGCCATGAGGAAAAAGGGAGAAGGATCAGGATATTCATGATACTTTATCAGTCCACTTTCGCGTATATCTCCTAGGCCAGAATTATGTCCTATGTCCATGTCTAATTGCAAGGAGGCTGGGCAAGTGAGGAACAGGATTGGAGTTGTTGGTATGGCCAACCGTGACTAATCCTCAGGGGCTAGGCAGTTGCTGCCTCCAAACAAAATTGGGGTGTTGTTCAGAAAAAAGAAGGGTCTGGATATTGGTACCACTTCAGAAGTTTCTTTATGTTGTTGCTCTTCTTTCCCAATTTTCTCAAAACTGTCTGGACAAGGATGCCACCTTACTGATAAGTATTCTCAATGGGTGTGTATGCTTAAGTGTGGATTGTAGGGATTCAGATGTGGAAAAGATCAGTGAGGACAAGAATGGTCATGGAATATCTCATGAAATACTAGAATTAAAGGGTGAGTAGGATTAAGGTAAGTGGTAGGGAAAGGAAACAGCATCCCAAGCAGAGGGATTGCATCAGTAAAGGCAGGGAGGTTGGCTAAGCATTATCTAATGACAGACAGAGAAATCACCTTCTGAGAAGAGTTGAGACCACGTTAAGTCTTTGTATTCTGATGCTTGGCGTCTGGGACCTTGCTGACCTGGAGAGACCGTTCCTCCCAGGGCTAGCCAATTCCTAGAGATAGTAAATGATAGTAAATGACTTGCCTGCAAGTACATGCACACCAGCCAATCCAGAGGCCATACCCTCCCACTACCTCCTCTACTGAGCTCTTACACTCTGGGCTGCTATCCACCTGCCCTAATCACACCAGGGCCAGGTAGGAGATGACACACCTACACCCCAAAGCCAGCTGGAAGTATTTAAAGTAGCCAGTCCTGTGTCTTCTCACCCTGCCTCGCTCGTTCCTTCCATGGAAACCACAGTAAAGTCTCCTCCCCATGTTTTCTCCTCACTCCTGCCTCCTGACTGACCCTGGTGCTTCCCTGTCTGGCTCCCCAATGGTGCAGTGCCATGCCATGCCTCCTGTTTCTAAGCATCTGTGAGAATAAACTTCTTCCTTCACGGCAGTCACTTCTCTGTCTGCATGTCTTCCCATACCTGATTAAAACACATCCTGGTACCTTCTACAACACTGTCCTTTTTGTTTGTTTTCACCTTATCTTTATTATTTATTTTTTTATTTTATTGAAGTATAGTTTATTTACAATGTGTTAGTTTCAGGTATACAGCACAGTGATTCAGTTATATATACATGTACATATATACATTCTTTCTCAGATTCTTTTCCCTTATAGGTGATTACAAAATACCGAGTATAGTTCCCTGTGCTCTACGGTAGGTCCTTGTTGGTTATCTATTTTATGTGTAGTGGTGTATAACACTATCCTTATTTGAAAGAGCATCAGTGAGACTGGGAAGAGTGAGAAATAATGTCTCATATTGTGGTCTGAGATTTCTGGCTTTGGTGTGGAGCGGAATAGGAAGCTCGCTGAGCCAGAGAGAGACGTGGAAGCATTCCTTACTGGCCGCAGGGATCAGAGGACTCGGGTTATTTGGTGGCATATGGATTTTTCTTTCAGAGATTCCTCAAAACATGACTGTGTTTCTATGTGAAAGTCAGTTATCTCTCAAAGTGATCTTCAGTTTGCTATTTGTGTCTGAGAAAGATCAGTGAGATTATTAAAAAGATTGAGGCTAATAAGCTACTGATGAGAAGCAATGAGCTCATTTGTAACCTCGTTTCTATAAATGACACAGGTTTTTCAGCGTAAGAAAAAGCGATGTATTGGGAAGGCTAGGAAAACCAGCTTTTTCCCTTCAAACAGAACCTCTTCCTTCTTTTATTCTACCATGAAATATTTCTGTTGCCCATGTTAATACGCTGTTAGAATTCTAGGAACCCTTCTTAGGAAGTCTACAGTTAATGAACCCAAGTGATTGTTAATATTTTATGGTTGAAATAGCAAGACAAACCAAAACTAATAAAAACTTGTGGTGATTACCATTTTTACTAGCATAAAATTTCCTACATAAATCGTCTGCAGTTAAAATGAGAAGAGAGGAGGCTGTGAGGGTAGTGGCTTTGACAAGGATGGACCTTAGCAGTATTGCCACCTGGAGCTGAATTTCCAGCAACCTCCCCTGGCAAATTTCTGTGCTTAGAAGCAGGAGTGAGCCAACTGAGAGAAGAGGCCTAGTTACCCTGCCGGGAGCTGACGAACAATTGTGATAACCGTTAGCTCTTCAGTTCACTTAAGTTCAATTAAATTTACTCAAATTCAATTAAAGCCGCTTCATATATCTTTGGTAAATCTGAAGTTTCAGAACTCTTGCTGTTAAAATTCAACCTACCGAACTACCCCAAAACATCTTCTCCTCCAAATCAGGTGTCGTAGAATATGTGAAAGATAGGAAAAGAGGCAAATGAATATAGTAACCAGGAAAGACTCCCCCTCCCGCCCATTTTCTTACGTTAGATGAAAGCCGAAGCCCCTAATAGACTAACATACTGAGAGAAACAGTGTCGCCATCCGAAACAACGAAATGGCTCTTTGTTGTTGTTGCTGTTTTTGTTTTGCGGTATGCGGGCCTCTCACTGTTGTGGCCTCTCCCGTTGCGGAGCACAGGCTCCGGACGCGCAGGCTCAGCGGCCATGGCTCACGGGCCCAGCCACTCCGCGGCATGTGGGATCTTCCCGGACCGGGGCACGAACCCGCGTCCCCTGCATCAGCAGGCGGACTCTCAACCACTGCGCCACCAGGGAAGCCCAAAACGGCTCTTTTAATTCATAAAAAAGCTTCATTGTAATAGCTTTCGTTATTAGGCACTCACTCTAAAGCCGTTTAAGAGGAAAAAGAACATGTTGTTTAGATGTAGTAAGAAAACACGAAGGCAAAACCCCTTTAGATTAGGTTTGGAGAGTTTTTATTATTAAACCCATTTTGTAAAATGATTTTCCACATGGTTTAAACCAACCATTTTGTTCTTCAAAAGTCTGGATTGTTGTTTTGCATTTTAAAATATAGTCATTCCCCAGGGCACTGTCTCTGATTGAGACGGAGAATTTTATTTTATTTTAATTTTTAAAATAAATTTATTTATCATTGATTCATTCATTCATTTATCTTTGGCTGCACTGGGTCTTCGTTACTGCACACAGGCTTTCTGTAGTTGCGGCGAGCAGGGCTACTCTTCGTTGTAGTGCACGGGCTTCTCATCGCGGTGGCTTCTCTTGTTGCAGAGCACGGGCTCTAGGCTCGCGGGCTTCAGTAGTTGTGGCTTGTGGGCTTCAGTAGTTATGGATCACGGGCTTCAGTAGTTGTGGCTCACGGGCTTCAGTAGTTGTGGCACGTGGGCTCAGTAGTTGTGGCTTGCAGGCTTCAGAGCGCAGGCTCAGTCGTTGTGGCGCACAGGCTTAGTTGCTCCACGGCATGTGGGATCTTCCCAGGCGGGTAATGTCATGAGAGAAGAAGGGCAGGTGTCGAGTGCGGCAGACTGAGGGGTGCGTGCTTGGGTTAGGGAGCACAGCTGCTGCTCAGCTGAAGTCCACAGAAGCTGCACTGGACCAGTGCTGCAAACTCTGATTTTTTCAAGAGTGGCTGCCCAGCCGTCAGTCCTTTTTGCCCTTATACTTATTCCTCCATTCCCCCCCTTCTCTGCTCTGAAATGTCGGGGCTGATCCCCACAGGCTGGGGTTCCTGGTCTCCCACGTCAGCTGGCTCTGCCTGGCCAATGGGACGCATTGGAGATGGGGGCTGGGGAGAAAGGGAGAGACAGGGGTATTTCTGACCCTACCTCTCTGCCTTGGACAATGAAGGCTTCCTGTGGCAGAAATATCTCTGCAAGGACCCCAGCTTTTGCAATACAGACCTACTAGGGTTCCAGCTTTCACTGGGTGACACTAGTCATCTTCTTGTCCCATTTTTGCGCACCCACTCCCCCCCATCTCTGCCTCCTTCTCTCCCTCCAGCCTAGATGTGAGACTTTCTCCAATCTAATCCCTCAGGAAAATTCTGGAGCACAAATTATGGCACAGAATTTGTTCCATCTTGAGGTAAGGGGTCAACCAACTACACCCCTGTGTGTTAGTCATTGGGCAACTAATCTAAGCTTTGGAATAGTCATCCTTGTTTCACCCATGGTTAACCAGATGTGATTGTTTTAACCTTATTACCTGGGGTAAGGTATGGTGAGAAGAAACTGGAAGGGAGTTTTACAGTTGTGTTATACTCAACAGTTCCTTGGAGAGAACACCACACACCATGCAGAGCCACACAGGGAAGTCCCAGGGTTGGTCATGAGGCAGAGGGAGAGGGGAACTGTGGGTAAATGCCTTTGTTGTGGTTTTTGTGGGAAGGAATGGGCAAGGCAGGGTAAGCAGGCTTAGGATTGGCTAATTTGAACACTTCCAGAGGGCTCTCGTGGCACAGGGGCTGCCCCTGGTGGTCTGGTACCTGGTGCTGAGGTGATTAGGATAATTATATAGTGGCCTGGAGTATAAGAACCCGATATGGGAGGTGCTTGGGGTGTGAACTGAATCTGCTGCTCAAGAAGGGGAACTGACCAACCTCTGGCCAAGACCTCAAAAGTGGATCAAGAAAACACATACCAAAAACTATATTACAGTGACTCAAATGGAAAATTCTTCAGGGAGATCTTCCTGGGTTGCAGGAGGGTGTTGCCTTTCCAGAGAGACTGGGAGAACTTCTTAGTTCTCCATCTTTGCAAAACTTCTGAGTGATGGTGCCAACACTTCTTGCTCAGCAAAGAGAGAGGTTTGGGGCAGCCAATATTTATTCCAGGCAATGGGCAGGGCCAACAGCCGGTCCCCAGGGATACCATGGCTCCTGCTATCACTTCTCTCAGCCTCACGGAGGTGAGCTGTGCTCTGGACTTGATTGAAAGTTTTCCCTAGCCCCCTCAGGATGAAACACAAGCACATTTAGCCTAACGATCATTCTTAGCACATTTCCTTAAGAAAGATCTTTTGTATTTCAACACACCTCAGAGTTGAAAATGACTAGCTTTGAGGTTATAAGAAAGGATCACCCAATTTTTCTCCTTCACCCAGATTTGTTCAAAGGGCAGAAGTAGCAAACCTCAGACTGTGAGCCCAAAAAGGAGCTTCATCTTGCTCCCTTTTTGGAAACAGGCTCAGAGAAATGAAGAGACTTGCTAATAAAGTCATGCAGCTAGTTTGGTGACAAAGTCAGAACGGGGATCCGGATCCCTCATTGTCTTGCTAGTGGCTGAATGCTGCTGTAAACCAATTGTCCAATTTTATAAAAAAACCAAACTCACAAAAAAACCAAAAAAACAAAAAAACCAAACTCAACACATTGCTAGAATTTGCAAACACGAAGGTTGTTAAAGCTGAACTTTATTTGTTAAAAGTTATGAGAAGAACCTTTCCCTGCCCAGTTTCCCAATGAGGGCAACAAAAATGGCCTGAACTTGAATCATGCAGCAGGTATGTACAGATTACTCATGTGTGTGTTGTCTGCTCAAAGAAAGTATTTTATTTGGCCCAGTCTGTGTAGCACAACTTAGCGCGACTTAGCACAATGGCAATTTTAAATGACTGCTCACGGATTGTCTATTTAGTGTGGGTGCTGCCTTATTTGGTCATCACATCCTCCTCCCGAGCAAGGTAGGCTGCTTGGAGAGACCTTGAGAGGAGACATTATCAGAAGGGCACCTCCCCTCAAAGAGGAGTCACACAGTACCACTGTAAGCAGGAATGGAATGAAAGCACATTTGCACTAAGTCTGCCCAGATTGTTTACAGTCAGCCAAGCTCAGTGCCCCGGGACAACTTCATGATTTTGGCAGCGTAGAGAAGCCGATTCAGAGATGTGACCACAATTGCCTCTCCAACAAGTCACACAATTGTCTGGGACCCAACCTTTCTCCAGTACTTTTCAGTGGCTTGAGCACGTGTCTGCAGACAGCTTCTCGTTGTCAGTTGTTAACAGTGATCTTTTTTTTTTTGAGTGTCCCTCTTTTCTTTCCTTAGTTCTATCTGTTTCCTCCTCTACCTTGTATTTCATCTTAAGACAACCAATTAAAATGTCCTAATATTTTTAGTGCTTTATTCTCAAAGAGCGTAAGTTTGATTAATGTCCTTTGAGAGATACAGTTTTATTTGCTCATGTCTAGTACTGGGTCTTTGCAGCCAAAGAATGAGACACTAGAAGATCGTGACTGACCTTGAGTGGATGCCCATACTGTAGATGTGTTTTGATTTCATTTCTTTCTTTTTAAATTTAAGTTTTATTTTATATTGGAGTATAGTTGATTCACAATGTCGTGTTAGTTTCAGGTGTACAGCAAAGTGATTCAATTATACATATATCCATTCTTTTTCAGATTCTTTTCCTATATAGGTTATTACAGAATATTGAGTAGAGTTCCTTGTACTATACAGTAGGTCCTTGTTGATTATCTATTTTATATATAGTCGTGTGCATATAATTAACAGTGATCTTGAAATGAGTAATCACCAACAGCGTCATTCATGTTCTATAGATAAAGACGAACTCCTGTTTGAAAACCTTTTGTGGCTCCCCACTGCTCACAGAACGATGCTAAAGCTCCTTGGCTCAATGTGCAAAGAAAGCCCCTGTGTTATCTCTCCAGACGCGCAGGCTCAGTGGCCATGGCTCACGGGCCCAGCCGCTCTGCGGCACGTGGGATCCTCACGGACCAGGGCATGAACCCGCGTCCCCTGCACCGGCAGGTGGACTCTCAACCACTGCGCCACCAGGGAAGCCCTCGTTCCTCTTTTAATCTTTGCTGCCTGGCATGGTGCCTGGCAGCTGTGTGGGGATGAAGAGAGGTGCTCTGGACTGATGGGGGCAATGACATCAGGCTTCCTGGTCCTGTGGCCAGCCTCCTGATTTCCTCCTCATTTCTTTTCTCATTTATAGTGACTAACATAACTATTAAATGCAAGAAAATGTCCATCGCCCGTGATGTGGAACTCTTAGCGTAGGCTGAGCAGAAGTCAGTGTGTGGGAGTTTCCTCCATGTCCAGTGACTTGTTCACTGAGAAATACAGGGTTAATGTACACTTTATTTTTGAGTGTGTTCATTTGTGAATTTTTATTAATATTGTATTTACTTATTCTCATGAGGAATCTTGGTTGTTTCCACTTCCATTTGCCAGTTTTATTTTAAGCTTTCAGCAGCTGCTTTGAGGAGAGTGAAAAGGATTTTCTTCCAAGAGAATAAAGTGAATATTGTGTGGAGGATAATCTCTAAAGTATTGCTCATGGGGCTGTTCAAATGACCTAGTTGTTTATGCAAAACTTCCTCTTCATTTCAAAAACTGTTGACTGGACCTAATTGCTTTTTGATTATAGTGCTAGCAAAACATATTAATATTAATTACCACGGACTCTATCATTTAAAAAGATGAGATATTTATTTCTGTTTCAGTCTCGAACTAAAAAAAGATATGATCTTCTGTAGGATTTTTCTTTAAAGGCCCAGAGTTGCATGTTTATTTTCATACATTAATTCAACTGTGAATTACAAGGGACCTTCTTATACATTTTTTGAATTTTGGGTGTTGGAGCTTAAAGCTAAAGTCATCTCTGTATATCTCTATATTTATAGCTATACCATCATCTATATATCCATCTCTATTTATCTATATCTTCTATCTATCCATCCATCCTTCCATCCTTCCATCCATCCATCCATCCATCCATCCATCCATCCATCCATCCATCCAACTTCTCCATAGAATGAGTGGCAGTAAGATGTGTTTTCTGTTTATTTTTGACTACAGTGTGTGGTTGGATTGTTCACCTCTTAATTTTGGATTTATAGTCTAGGGTTTTGCTAAAACTCATAGGTGAGTTTGTTTACCCACGGTTTCTAATATTTGAGGAATTACAGAAAATGGAAATGAGGCCAAAATACTGGAACAAATTTCTGGACGAATTTGATTCTTTCACAAAAGAGAGAAGAGAATGGAATCTGCATACCAAAGACTAGTGCCCTTGAGACCAATGTTGGGAAGGATTCTAGAATAAATTACTGAAAGATAGTTACTGATCATTTAGAACAGGAAACAGTAATCACTCAAATTCTCAAGGGTTCATGAACAATATGTTCTTAAGAATAATTTCTTTTCTACCTGCTTTATTAAACAGGGTTCCTCATCAGACTTTGTTTCCTGAACAATTATATGCCACTCTACCTTTTCTTCTGCCATTTTTGGAGCTTAGAATACCCTTTTTTATCCACTCTTGTCTCTTGAAAGTTTATTCATGTATTGAGATACAACTCAATGTTTTAGTGAAGCCTTCTCAACTCCCCCAGTCATGGTTAAGTGCAACTTCTCATAGAGTAGAGATGTATATCTCTTTTCCCTTCTTTAATTCTGTGTTACATTTTAGTGTTTACAAATCTGTTTTCTCTCTGTTTACTGAAGACAAAACCTGCCCAACTCAGCCCCTGGCTCTCCTCCAGGACATTTGTGAACTTATGGCATGGTTGCTTTCTCCCAGAGTTCTATCACATCTTCATTTTCTTTCAGCTTCTCCTAATTGGTTAAAGTTAGCTGTTGAGTCACTCTTGCTCTTTCATTCTCTTATCTTCAAAGGGATGTACTGTGATAGCAAGCAGGTCCAACCTTGGTCAGAATCGCTATCTTCAGCAGAATGTAACGTCTATCTCCTATATCTCCTCTCTGTGCTAGAATCTGGAGCAGATTCACACCAGGGACCCACGTCTCCCATTTTCTCTCTGGCTGGGAAGCCTGCAGTTTGCTGCATTCTGCTGTTACTTTATCTTGATGGTATTTAACAAAGGTACATCCTCTGATTTAGATATATCTTCTTTACATCCAGGCTGTTCTTTGCTCCTCCTTACAAAAGCCTGTTTCTCTCAATCGAAATTGAGAATACCGTTCATTCACTCATGCATCCAGCAAACATTTATTGAGTCCTTAGTTTTTACCAGGCACAAAGATACAAAAATAAATAAGATACCCTTTCTGCTTCCTAAGAGCACTTTGACCTCTCAGAATGATAGATGCTCAAAAGGAACATTTCAATTTAGTGCTCTGAGCCAGTGCCAAAGAGAGGCACAGACTTCATGGGAGCTCTTGGGGACAGTTCTGACCCTGCTTGTGCAGTGAGGTAGGATAAGAGAAGGTTCCCAGGAGTTGTGATGTTCAAGCTCAGCCTACAGACGTGAGTAGATATTAGCCCTTAACAGGAATTAACTATGTAAAAGTGGAGGGTGAGGCGTGGTGGTGGGGAACAGTTCTTCTGGGCAGAGGCCAAGACATGAGCAAAGGCATGGAGGTAGAAACATCATGATGTGAGCTGGGAAATAGAAGCCATTGGTGGTGTTGGAATGTGGAGTTCAAGGCAGGGAGTGTCAAGAGTTGAGGCTAGAGAGTAAGTCTGAGATCAGTTGTCATAGTCTTTAAACTCAACCAGAGAACTTGGCAGCGTTCTTGTCCTCAGTTCCACCCCAGCAATTCTCAGTAATAACTCTATTGTTATAATTCCTTCTTTGGTTTAAAAACTTAAGTTTTTTTCTGCCTGTTTTCCACAGATACGTAAAGCTGGAGCTGATTCCTATTGACTGTTGAATTTTTTAGGAATATTGCAGGTTGATTGTTGAACATAGCCATTATTAAAAATTACATGAAGTTAAGTTAAATACAAAGATAATAAATACTGAAAACTCACCACTTTCCAATTATTTTACTACATTTCACTGCACTGTATAGTATCTGCACTCTTAAGATTATGTCTTTTGCTCCTGTGTGGTAGAAACACTATATAATGGTGTGCTACTCTGCGTATCCCTTCCCAGCTCTGTTTATTACATCAAGTTGGTAGCTTGAAATTGGCCATGGTAGGAATATTTACACCACGGACATCAGCAAACACTGTGAGTCAGGGATTGATTTATTGTTCTGTTGACTGTCTAGACTTAAGAAAGTGAGGGAGCAAATGTAAATAATGCAGATTAAACATAAAAGTGTGTTTGTGTCTGCAGCCATTCCATTGGGAGTAGCGTAAAAAAAAATCGGAAAATATTCTTCCAGTATCTGAAAACTATTTTCCAATTCAGCAAGGAAAGCACTCACATCACGGACAAATGAGCAAAGTTCCAGCATATGTCTTTGTTGTTTTGCTTTTGTCCTTACTTGTTAACGTAAATGAAAACATCCACCAAAATTCATTTCAGAGCAATGCTCATCTGTCACTTCCAACCAGAGGTTGGATACAGATACAGGAGTTCCACAGAAATCAACAGAAGCATTTTGTCAATCAATTGGCTATACAGAATTTACAGTAAAGAGTATCATATATTTTATCATTATTTGTAAATGATCTATGCATTTTTATATACATAAAATTTATAATCAACTTTTATGAATATGTATTATATATACATTTTTTTCCTCAAAGAGCTGTTGTTAAACATTTTCTAACATATTATAGCCTAAACTTATCCCTGACTGCAATCTAGCTTATTTTCTTCTGTTGGTCACTGAGTTCTGTCCCACAATTATTAATATTATTTTTCCTATGTAATACACAGAATTTCCCATTACATTTGGTTTTACAAAGATCTGGGCATTTTCTCTCTCTTACCTCACTTTCAATTTCAATTACTGGTAATCACATTGACAACTCTCTGGGAAAATATATCTTCTTTCTCTTTTTGTGACTTGCATCATGGCCTTAGCCCAGCATTCTATTACCAGGTCCAGAAGATGGAAATTAATTTTACAACCCCTCTATGTAGCTAGTTGTTCATTTCCCACATTTTTTTGTTTCTTTTTTTTTGCGGTACGCGGGCCTTTCACTGCTGTGGCCTCTCGCGTTGCGGAGCACAGGCTCCGGACGCGCAGGCTCAGCGGCCATGGCTCACGGGCCCAGCCGCTCCGCGGCACGTGGGATCCTCCCGGAGCGGGGCACCAACCCGTGTCCCCTGCATCGGCAGGCGGACTCTCAACCACTGCGCCGCCAGGGAAGCCCATTCCCACATTTTTATCTCATGCAGATCTCCAAATCTCAACTCTTAAGTTGAAATATATAAAATTCCACTTAGATTTACAAGTCCTCCAGCTTCCCTTCATGGACTTCATCATCCTGAGAGATGTTTTCTAAGCGTCTTATGGCAGAATTGGCAATCTTCCCATGAATCAGTAGAAGCAGGGAGAGGGTAACTCTCATGGCCTTTGTATTCTCCATTAGAGGGACAGCCACTAGGGGAACATGCCAGGTTTATGAGAACCAAATCTCTGTCATTCCAAGAAACCATCATTGAGGTCTGAGTGCTTCTTACTGCAGACCAAGAAATTAAAGCCTTCTGGTACCAGGCTTTTTGTCCTAAAAAGCATAAATCACTGCTTCCCCTCTAGGAGGTGCCAATTCTCCTGGACATACAGCTTCAGGCTGTTCTAAAGCTTTCTTGCATGTTTCCTCTCATCATCTACTTGGTCACATCCTTCCACCCAGCACCCTCTCCCCAGGCTCCTGTTGTCATCAACTTCTTGGTTATTTTATGTCTCAGATTAGATGTCCTGTCCTCCAAGAAGTCTTCCCTGAGGGGTAGCGCTCCTAGGCACTCTGCAGCCCCCAGTATTCTGACTGGAGAAGTGCTGGCCTGACTTCTAAGGTGTCTCCTATGCTGCTCTGTGCGGGCGGAAATGGTGCCCCTTTTCTCTATGACTTTATTTCCAGCTCCCAGCGCAGGACCTGGTAAACGGTAGGCACTCAACATACATGTACTGAATGAAGCAACGAGTGAATAAATGAATGGTTTCGGGTCTGGATGAGGTTCCTCTAGATTCAAAGATGTATGAACTAAGAAGACAAACGTTCTGCTTTCTAACACATAATATAAAATAGTGAAATAATAATATATACTATTAGTGCGGAAGAAATCCAGCCATCACAAAAGGAGAAGACTGGTAGGTACTCAGCAATCACTGGTTTACTGCATTTCTGAAATGTCACTGGGCAGGTGCTGCCAGGTCCTCCTCCTCTCAGGATGCTGAGGAGTCCTGGATTAGGCTTGCATCCTGTTTCCTTGGTGCGGCTCCCAGTTCATTGTTCACTATAGCTCCTGGCTTCTCCCCCAGAGATCTTTCTTTTTCCATAAACCTGTTGGCCACACTTCTGAAAATGGAATTGGAATATATCCTTTGAGTACATTTTTCGCTTTCTTCCTGCCCAGAGGATGTTGGGGACCCACAGACTCTTTCCCAACTTGAGTGTCGTCCGTCTCCTTGAGCTCAGGCTGGCAGTGTCTATATCAACACACCTCTTTGTATATTTGTGGGTTTTCCACATATATGATTTGAGTTTATTCTGTGTGCCAGAGATCACACCAGCACTCCTTTTTTGGGTAGATTTTTCTCTCTGGATTTAATTATTCCTATCTTGGTCATAATTGGTTACTGTGGGGCTATGCCCTAAGCTTTATAGAAGCATTTTGTGTGTGTGTGTGTGTGTGTGTGTGTGTGTGTGTGTGTGTGTGCGCGCGCGCACGCAGTTGAGAAGATACTTAATTTCTTCCAGAGGTTTTTAGAAAGGCTGTGCAACCAAATTATTGATTTCATCTTTACCCTGAGGGCGTGTCTAACTAGTGCCCTAGATCTTTGCCCCCAGGATTTCTCTTAATTTGAGAATCTTTTACTGGTTGGAGAGGCTGGATGGGAGAAACCCATTTATTTTTCAGATGAGCAGCTCCCTGCATTTCTAGGCTATGCTCCCTCTCAGTTTTGTCTGCAAGTTTGCTAGTTCTTGCTTGCACTGATCTCCCTCTTGTAGATACCGGATCATAAACATTAAAAGCAACCAGCTGATGCTTTCAGCGTTGTGTCTAGATACCACCTTGGACAAGTTCAAAAGCTTACTATATACCTTTTCTATCTTCCAAGTGACCACAGGTGACAGTTTAACCAAATGTTTCATGTCTACGTAATGCAGACCGCAATTTCTTTAGCCTCATACATTTTTCTAACCACTTCTCCAGCCTTAACACTTTCTTTGCCACTTTCCCAGCCTGTACACATCATCTAGTTCCAAAGTTAATGCCTCATAATTTAGGTTTTTTGTTACAGCAGGACCCACTTCTAGGCACCAATTTCTGCATCGCTTGGCTATTGTTATGTAACAAACCATCCCCAAACTCATTGGCTTAAAATAACAATCAATTGTTAAGTTTTAATTATAAATGGCTCTGATCCACATGGCAAAGGGAATGGCTACAGAGAGGGGTGTTGGGTTGTCATTAAAATAATCTACCCCAAAGATTAAGGCTTTTTACCTTGGAATTATAGAGAAAACATTTTTATTTGTCTGTTGGATAATGGTGATATTTTCTCTTCACACATTAAAAAAAAGTGTTGATAAAAGCACACTGCTTTCTTTCCAAAAAAAAAAATCAAAAGCAGGTTTTTCAAGTCTGCAAAAATCAGTATATGAAGAGAACTGTGGTTTAAAAGTTGTAAATCCAAGTTTGCAGCAACTAAGATTTAGACAAGCTCTTACTTCAGAGGGTAGAGAACCAAGCAGGGGCAGCTCGATGGAGGAAAATCTCTTTATTGGCAAAGTCACTGGAGGAACCAATGTGTTTTCTTTCTGTGAAGGCTTATGGAAGGAACGTATAGAGCTTTGAAGTCAGTTGAACCAAAACCTTTGGGGAAATTACTCAATAAGGCAGAGACTGAGAATGCAGAAATCGGACCTGGTGGGAAAAGCTTCAGACCTGTATAACCTTAAGACCTGGGGGCTCTGTGGTAGAGTGAGTGAAAGAATGCAATTTAAGGCCTCTACCCTTCAGTGCTCTGCAAAAAAGGAAGAAATGTTAGAGTTCATAATGGGAAGAAGGGTTATAACTACAACCTTTATACTGAATTTTAAAAATATCGCTCTTTGTATTACTTTTATAAATGTAATACTTAGCTAATATTTGCATACTATGAAATGTTTTTGCCAAAACATCATTGGAAAACAGGTGCTCCATTCTTTGTAATATAGTGAACTCATCAGGGGAGGCAGAACTCCTTTGGACTCAGTGGTTTAACATAATAGAAGTTCATTTCTCACATCACATCACAGCGTCAGTGGATAGAAGGGAGTCACTGCCGGGGCGGTGGTCTGGGAATCTGAGCTCCTTCTGTCTTGAAGCTCCACCCTCTCACGGCTCCTTGTAGTTTTCTGTTCAGTTGGAAGATGGTGGAAACGTGTGCAGTGGTTTGAAAACGGCCACATATCCTTTGTGGTCTTTTTATGTGCACACAGCTCATATGTGCTTGATGAGGTGGCCTTTATTCCCTCCCCCTTGAGTGGGGACTTTCTTCTAATGAATAGAAAAATGGAAGTGATGGTGCGTAGCTTCGGAGATTAGATCATAAAGGCGCTGCCGCTTCCTGCTTGCTCTCTCTCTCTCTCTCTCTCTCTCTCTCTCTCTCTCTCTCTCTCTCTCTCCCTCCGACTGTTCACTCTGGGGGAAAGCCAGCTGCCGTGTGACAAGGACACTCAGGCAGCCGTGTGGAGAGAGAGACCCACATGGTGAGGAGTCGAGGACTTCTGCCACTTGCCAGCAAGGAAATGAGACCTCCTGCCAATAGCTCTCTCAGGGAGCCACCTGGAAAGTGGATCCTGCAGGTACAGCACGTCTACAGATGACACGGTCCCAGGTGATGGCTTGACCGCAATGACCTCGTGAGAAACCCTGAGCCAGAAACACCCAGGAAAACCACTCCCAGATTCCTGGCCTTCAGAAATTATGTGAGATAATAGATGTTTGTGGCTTTAAGCTGCTAAGGTTTAGTTACACAGTAATAAGTAACTAATACAGAGAGTGAAGGATTGTACATGGGAGGGTTTTATATTCTGGGCCCGCAAGTACCATAAACTACTTCCTACCCCATTCAGTTGGCTAGAGTGACTATGGTCACACCTAACAACCCAACTGCAAGAGGCTCGGGAAGGTCGTCTAGCCGTGGGCCTGGAAGGAAAGGACAACTTGGATAAACAGCTAGCCGCTCTCTGCCATGTTCAGTGAATTTCTATTTGGGAATGTTTGCATCACAGGGAGCTGGTGGCTGTTTATCCAAATTCAGACAAAATTCTTAGAGGAAATAAGTAGAGTTTTTGAAATATTAGTATTTATATTAGCCCCTGTTATAGAGTGATGCCAGGGATCTCTGAAGTTACTCAGGAAAATATTAAGAGGCTTTGGTTTGTCTCGTTTACTAGAGCTGTCACCACCATCATAAGCAATAACAGTAACACAACTACCAACAATTAACATCGAACACCCATGCATCGTATGAAATTATTAATCATCACAACAGTTGAATGAGGCAGGGAGAATTATCTCAGTTTTACAGATGGAAAAATGAGACACAGAGAGCCTAGGTAACATTCTCAGAGTCTCACAAGCGTTTGCGAGCTCTTTAACCCAAGTCTGTATTTCTCCAGCGCTAAGAGTCTTGACCTCTAATCAGGGTCAGCAGGGCCTCGAAGGGAGGGTCTGAGCTCGGCCAAGTGTTTTTAGTGGATGGTGCGGGAGGGGCTTTGACCTGCCATCCCAGGCGGGGGGGATGAGGGTCTGGCACACACTTCTGCGTTGAGAAGTGATATGAGGGCACTGGATGCTTCCAATAAATCTATCGTCTTAAAAGCAGGTAGGAAGACATAAGCTAGCTGCATAAAATTCCAACTTGGCCAAATTCACATGTTTTTTCTTCAGCACATTTCCAGGTAGGATATCTCTGAGCCTCAGTTTCTCCTATATAATACCAGGAATAAAAATACCCACCAGACGGGCTTGTTGTAAGGTTCCAGTGACGTGATGTATGCAAAAACATGTGGAGTGTTTCTTGGCAGCACTACAGATTGTTTTCAAGTCCTTCTGTTACCAATGCCATTATTTTCTGGGGGAATAGAGGGCACATCTATAAGGTGATAGAATCATTTCTTCTTCATTCTCCCTGGGAGTGAGGAACTCACTCTGAGATGTGTAGTCCAGTGGTCATCTCTTCCCTTTGGGAGCTGCTCCAGGGTTCACAGAGTGCTTTCACACACACAATCTCCTGGCAGGTCCCCACCAGGACACTGCCACTGCCCACTCCTGCAGAGGTGGGAGGCAACCCTTATTAAAGTACTTTGTCCAATTCAGGATTGAAGAAAATCTAACGAACTCAGAGAGTGCCCAGAGGAGAGCAATAAAAATGGATTCAACAGACCTTCGGAAGAAAGGTTAAGAGAATTGGGATTATTTCAGCTAGAGCAGCTGGTGGAGGGAATAATACATTTTCAAGAAACAAAGGAATATCTTGCAAACCTTTTTCTTTTTTTAAAAGAAGTGGTTACCGTGGGCTCTTCCACCGAGGACAGCAGAGAAGGCGTATTTATGACTTTTCTGTTTGACATTACCAAGCAGCCTCTCTCCCTCTCTGCCCGTGGGATTGTATCGGCCACTTGCCCTCTGAAAATTATTGCTTTGCGACATTCTCTCGAGAGCGTTGTGAGTCTTAGGTACTGTGAGGTCACTGGGCAATGTAGAGAGGAGACATTTGTATTAAGTAAAAGGTTAGATTATATTCATCCCCTGACTTGGAACTTCCAAGGGAGAAGACTGTGAACCCAATTAACCGGAGGTCACTAAGACGTTTACAGACACGACACCTCCCTTCTTTGCTGACCTCCCAAGACTTTTCAGGGCTAAGCCTTACAAATCTTGCTCCATTCCATAACATGTGCAGGAGTACCCTTATCCTTTTATTCTTGTTCAGTTGTCTTGTAATATTTATGGACAGAGGAAGATTTCCTAGGGCAGCAGCAGGAGCTCAGAAATGGATATTAGCACTACCACGAGGACCACGATATTCCTTGTCTAAGCCCTGAAGTTAATTTATGTTAACTTTACACAGCTTAATAACATAGCAGACGTTTGCTGAGTGCATTCTGTATGCCAGGTGTTGTGTTATGCACTGGGGATACATACCGTGGTCAGTTGTATATATGTGACCCTTGCCAACACAGGGCCTAAGTACAGGCCAGAGGGGATACAGACAAATCTAGAGGCAATTGCAGTATTGTGAGATCTGTGCTGTGAGACCATATGAGGGACCCACCTAACCCAGAGTTAAGTGGTCAGGGCAGGCTTTCTGGAGGATATGATGCCCGAGTCATGAAGATAAATAAGCATTATTAATTATCACTAATTTCTTCTTGGGTCGCAGTATCAGGCCATATATCTCTTATTTTGGAAATGGATGTCATTACCTAAACCATTCGGTCACCCTTCCCCCCCCCCACCATTTATTACTTTTTGTTTTCTTTTTAAATATTACCTTCATGATCCATCACCTACACGGTTTAGGGATGAAGAAAGTCTCCAGGTATAGTTAACCCAGGTTAAATTAATGTCAATAATTATATGCCAAGAGTTAATGCTCTCTCCTGAAGTACTTTATTAGTAAAACATCTAGGCAGCCCATATGTTAATGAACGTCTGATCATGACATTCACACAGGAAAGAACATACACTCATTTGAACCAGAGAGAGCCCACAGTCCGTTCAGTGAGCCCAGAGTACTGACTTGGCATTGGGGCACCATTAGTTTTTAATTATTTTTTGTTTAATAACAATCTGACTGTTGGACTTCCCTGGTGGCACAGTGGTTAAGAATCCACCTGCCAGTGCAGGGGACATGGGTTTGATCCCTTGTCCGGGAAGATCCCACACACCGCAGAGCAACTAGGCCTGTGCACCACAACTACTGAGCCTGTGTTCTAGAGCCCACGACCCACAACTGCTGAGCCCACATGCCACAACTACTGAAGCCCACGCGCCTAGACCCCGTGCTTCACAAGAGAAGCCACCGCAGTGAGAAGCCCGTGCACCACAACGAAGAGTAGCCCCCGCTCGCCACAACTCGAGAAAGCCCATGCGCAGCAACAAAGACCCCACGCAGACAAAAATAAAAATAAATAAATAAATATATTTAAAAAAAATCTGACTGAGGCCACAGTGTAATGAAAGAACTTTTTGGAATTAAATTTGAGCTGCCCCAAAAGTTAAATAATTAATTGCATTCAGTTTGGAGCGAATATACAAAGCGATGAGTGCCCAGCTCAGGGTGGTTTCCCTTCTTTGGGACGGTGCCAACACAGAGAATGGCCTCCAGTGGCTGTGTGTCTACACTGGCTATAGCTGGTGGATCCAGGGCTGACACCTGTCCGAGCTGGGCCAATCCCATTCCACCTTCGGGAGTTTTGAGTTGGGACAAGAAAGAATATGAATCAGTCTCTCTCAGTGGTAGCTGCTGCAGGATACAAGTGTTGGTCACTGCTGATGACCACGTGACCTTCCCTGGCCTGCATGAAAAGGATGTGAAGAGAGACCCAGGCCAAAATGACAGAGAGAGAGAGAGAAAGAAAAGGAGTGGGGAGGGGGTGGGAGGAGAGAGAGGAGAGAAAGGGAGGGTGAGCATTTTAATGGCAGTAAGTGCTTGGCTCCCATAGTTCCCAAGGTCCAGTTATTTGTGCGTCTGTCTTGCAGTTTGGTTATACGAGATAGGCCAGTATTCTTTTAATAAACTCCTTGGTCTGCCTAACCTACGTCAAGGTGGGGTTTTGTTCCCTGCCACTAAGTGTCCTGCTGAAGACAGGTCTGCAGTGTAGGTGGTTAGAAACCTGCTAATTCACCGCGTGGTGACAGATGGCCGTGGGACAGAGCACAAGGCTCTCTGACCTCCTGCTTTGTAAGCTTTCCCGTTAGGAAATCTTTGGCAGCTTGAAGAGTCTTAAGAGACCACACGCTTGGCTCAGCTGCTGAGGTTCTATTCTGTACCTGCATCTGAACCTCACTCAGTACCAGGCTGCATGCTCTCAGCCATCACCTCCTGTGGCTGTGTCTAGGGGCTCTTCCTAGGAGGCAGTGCTATGCAGTAGTTACCCGCTCAAGTTCTGGAGTCAGGCGGGCCGTGCTCGGGAGTCCAGCTCTGCTGTTTAGGGGCGGCAGGTGAATAGCCTTGTGCTAATGACTCACTCCTCTCAGCCTTGGTTTTCTCATCCATAAAATGGAAGCCTCACTTGGTGGTGTCAGGATTAAAGAAGATTTTCACACGGAGTATTGGACAGAGCACCTGTCATATATTAACCGCTCAATAAATATTAGCAATTATTCTGATACAAGCCAAGTCTACAAATAGGAAAGAAATGTGCCTGCCCACTCAGCTGGTGTAAGGCAACGGATGAAGTCAACTTTTCAGACACATGGAGTTACTCTAATCCTGGTATAAAAAATGCTTAGACAGTGCTTTAATGTCTCGGAAGAGACCTAAACAAGATAAGGGCAAATTGTGATTGCATTGCTGCTTGTGACGTAATCCGACGGTCTTGCTTTCTCAGCTACCTTTGGGAAAACCATAGCCAAAACCTCCTGAAACCATTCAGTGACCTTGCTATACTATGCCTCACTTCATCCAGGAATTCCGTAGATCCTCTCCAGGGGGTTTAATTACCCAAACTATGCAAAGAAACTGATTATAACAACCCAAGGTTGCCCTGAAGTTGCATTTATGCTCAACCAGAAAGGTTGTAAAATCTTCCTTGCTCGTGGCTCTTGCTTATTTTCGTATGGTTTGAGGTAAAGATTGCTGCTGATTGTAAGAAGAGTTTAAAGTCAGATTTATTTCTGTGTTTGTTTTCTTTTTCTGCTCTGAGACCTCTCTCTCCACCACACTCCCTATCTCCCTGGTTCCTGCTCCCCTCAATTTAATTGACGTGATGCAGCAGGGCTGATAAACGCATCTCCTACATAACCATCACAGCAAAGTCAATCAGTATGGTTCCCTACAGCTATGTATCATCCCACTCCAAAGTTAGCTCTATTGAAGAAGATTCCAGTTCCCAGGAGTCATTAAAAAAATCAGTAACACCTGGTGCATGACTCGTCCATCTATAACCTAAGAGTTGGCTGCTACTGAGTAGCTGGTAAGTCTTTTGACAGATAATTCTAAGGATAGAAAGGGAGACGTGAATTAATTTGCTTCTCTCAAAGAAAAATCATGTGTTGACTCTTTGGCCCAATTACTTTTGGAGCATTTTATCATCAACTTTGAGAAGCTATTTGGCATTGACTTTCACTTTAATATTCACTCTGCTTTTTCAGAAATTTTCCATCAAAATAACTAATTTTCAGAGAAGCTCTGTTCGACTATTGAGATTATCCTCACTTCTTTTTAAAAGAACTCTGTTCTCTTTCTACCTCTGTGTGCTATAGACAAACTGACCTTGAGCAAATCTTTTACCCTCTCTGGGCTTCAGCATATTTTTGTGTTAAATTTAGGTCAGTTCAGTGGTTCTTACACATCAGTGTACGTCAGAGTCACCTAAAGGGCTTGTTTAAACATGGATTGCTGGCCCCAACCCTTGGGTTTCTGATTCAGGTGGTCTGGGATGAGGCTGAGAACTTGCAAGTCTAATCAATCTTCAGGTGAGGTTGCTGCCGCTGCTAGTTTGGGACAGCACTCCTGCAAACCCTGGGCTAGACAAATAGACCCTAACGCTGACTGCTTATCAGAATCATCTGGGGAACTTCTGACCAATGAGGATGCCTGAAGCCCATCCCTGCCTGCCTCAGAATCTCTGGGAGTCTGGGCCAGGACCAGGGTGAGATGAGTAAGGCCAGGGTACAAAAATAAGGATGCACTCACTTAAAAATTTTTTTTCTTTTCCATTATGGTTTATTACAGGATATTGAATATAGTTCCCTGTGCTATACAGTAGGATCTTATTGTTTATCCATTCTATATATAATAGTTTGCATCTGCTAATCCTAAACGCCCAATCCTTCCGTTTCCCCACCCTCCTCCCTCTTGGCAATCACACGTCTGTTCCCTATGTCTGTGAGTCTGCTTCTGTTTGGTAGATAAGTTCATTTGTGTCATATTTTAGATTCCACATATAAGCAATATCAGATGATATTTTTCTTTCTCTTTTTGACTTACTTCACTTAGTACGATAATCTCCATCCACGTTGCTGCAAATGGAAGATGCAGTCACTTTCAGTGTCGTGCAAGTGCAGACCCTAAGAGCGAGGGCTTCCTTAAATTTTGCACCGTGGACACCTCACTCATCTTCCCCCAGCTTTGCCCCTGTTGGGACTACAGTTGAAAATTTGTATGTAATGCATCAGACTAGCTGCCACACAAATGTCTCTCCAAAGCTTGCTGGAGTGACAAGAGTATGGTAGCCTTTTACCTATTTATAGATTAGGCTATTTCTTTCAATAACGGATATTGGCGCAGTGATATTTCTAGGGCTAAAGAGTCACAGGCTGTGCTCTTAATAACTGGTTTCAGCTGAATTCCTTCCTTGCGCAGAAACTTTGAGTTACTCAAAGGGGTTAACTCCTGATGAACCACTGACCTATACTGGGAAAATATAGAGTGCGATAGAGGGACTGTTGGAGTCGGAGCTGGGGAGATGCTCTCTGCAGTAACCCCTCTTTCCTTGCCATTCATATATATGCTTGCAAATAATATTTAGTGATAGCATATCACAGAGGCAAACAATGCTTCTTTTTTTCTTTTTCCTAAGAATAATTTATTTTGAAATAATTTCAGACTCACAGAAAAGTTGCCAGAACAGGACAAAACACTCCTGTTTCCCCATCATCCAGACTTTCCAAATGATAATATTTTATTGTACCTGCTCCATCACGCTGTGTTCTTGGTCCAGGATCCCATCGGGCACATGTAGTGTATGTAGTGTTCAGGTCTTTTGAGTCTCTTCGAGTGTGGAAGAGTTCCTTGGTCTTCCCCTGTCTTCCGTTTCCTTGATGGTTTTAAAGAATACAGCCCTTTCATTTTGTAAGATGACTCTGCACTGTCTGATAGTTCCTCACAGCCAGGCTCAGGTTGTGCATTTTTGACAGGTGTCCCCCACAGAAGGAACACCTTTGCAGGGCATCATATCGGGGGCACTCTCTTGACTGGTCCCACTACTGATTATGTGAACCTTGATCACCTGGTCATGTTGGTGTCTGTCAAGTTTCTCCACCAGTTTTCCCTCTTAATTAGAATTTTCTGGGAGGTATTCCAAGGTCACACTAATATTCTTCCGCTTCTATGGTGGTTGCCAAGTGGTGATGCTCCATTTCCATCACTCTTTCTACGTTTATTAGCTGCCATTCTACTGAAAAGCTGAGCTTATACATGGACTCATTGTGTATTAGTCAGGGCTCTCCAGAGAAGCAGAACAAATATCTATCATCTATCTATCTATCTATCTATCTAGGAGATCTATTATATGGTATTGGCTCATGTGATAATGGAGGCTGAAGAATCCCACAATCTGCCATTTGCAGGCTGGAGACACAGAAAGCCAGTGGTGCAGTTTGGAGGCCTGAGACCCAAGGGAGATGATGATATGGATTCTTGCCCAATTCTGAAGACCTGAGAACCAGGAACACCAAGGAGGGCAGGACAAGATATCCCATCTCCAGCAATCAGGCAGAGAGAGGGCAAATCCAACCTTCCTCTACCTTTTTCTTCTGTTCAGGCCCTCAGTGAATTAGATGGTGCCCACCTGCATTGGGAAAGGCAATATGCTTTACTCAGCTCTCCAATTCAAATGCTAATCGCTTCCCAAAGCACTCTTATAGACACACCCAGAAGTAACATTTAATTATATATCTGGGTACCCCATAGCCCAGTCAAGTTGATACGTAAAGTTAACCACCACACATGGATTCCTGTTTTATTTAGTGGTTTGTAATTTGTTACTTTCATTATTTATTTGATGCTCAAATTTTCCACAGTTTGAACAGTGGGAGCCTCTTAATGATGTTTCCATTATTCATTGACTATTTTCTTACTTTCTGGCACAAAAAAGGATGCTCCAGGCTCATCTTGTACTTTCTGTGTCTCAGCCCAGAAATGAGCCATTTCTCCAGGGACACACTTATATAGTCCTCCAAACTCCCACCAGATAGCATTTATAAATAAGAATTACATGGTAAGAATTCATATGTTTCTAAATTTTAGCATAAGCACGTTAACAAATGATAAAAACTCAAACCAAATGTATACTTTAAAGGAAATGAGAGCATAGGCCAGAGAAGAGTTTTTATGGCCATTGTTTCTTTCTCCTTGAGTTATACCATCAGCTTACAAATGTGCATATTCCTAGCATTTTATTTGCACCCTAAATCCTTTTAGGGTTAACTTGCACGTAGTTACTGGGTTTCCTTGTTTTCCTGGGGCTTGTTTGATGGCCTAGATTGAGGAGAACAGTACTGGCTGTTGACCTCTCAGTATATCTCCATTGAGATCAACTAGAGGAAGCAAAGTGAAGAGTTCAATCCCCGTTGCTGGTAGCTAAAGAAGAATCTGGAAAAGGCCAGCTTCATTGTGGGTAGCTTATAGTGCCATCCCTAATGAAACCAAAGACGGTGTCCTGGGAAAGAAATCTGCTGATAACATGTTATTCCGGTGGTGTTCTGAGAAGTTCCCATTGTTTCCCCCAGCTGAGCCTCCTTGCCAAAATAATTAACTTGCAACCTGGGAATTGCAGTAGGGAGAGTGGAGAGAGAGATAAGACATAATTGCTTCCTGTGAATTTTTGCTTTCCTGAAAAGATTTCAGGCTTTGCAAAGTTCTCTGGTATTTTTAAATGTTCTCATTCTAATGAGAAGCAGACCCTGTGTCTTGTAATGGTTGAGTGGGTATGGTAATTGCATTACAGTAAATAGCTGAGGTACTCAGCCCATAAAACTGACCTATGACCCACTGTGCTCTTGCAACAGGGGACTCTTTAATAGCAACAGATTTTAAGGGGCTGGTATTCCTTTGGACCATTTCTTCCAGGTATAAATAAGGAAAAGTCTACCTTAAGGGTAGAGTAATGTTATGTCTTTGCTAAGATGAGGAGTGTTATTATCCAGAGAAAATTATGCTGACACAATTTAGGCAGAAATGATATAGGAGATAGTTGGAAAAAATCAAACCTTTTGTTTTTCCAAGCAAGAAATCATGTGGTATTACTAGGAGGAAAATAAACTGAAAAGTCACAGTTTTTAAGAACACAGCTCTCTCTAGACTGTGGCAGAAGAATACTGGGATCCTCAGATTTATGAAATAGATATGTGGAGATACATTTCATATATATTCTTTCCCCCCCTAATTTCCATTATTGACTGAAGGTGTAAGCTTATAGGGAAAAAAAAGTCATTCATAGGGCCCAGTTCACTTGCATTCAGATGTTCATGTTCAGGGCATGGTGCAAGATGGAATGAGGGACGAGATAGATGTATACAATCTGGCTGTGCCCCTAAATAGCTCATGATCATGGAGTGGGCCAGAGGGGTAATAAGTATGTATGTATCTGAATGCAACACAAAGCTCAGTGTGAAACAAGCTCCAGGAGTAGTACAACTCAAGGGTGACGTGGGTTAAAGAAGAGACGAGTAGTTAGATGGAAGCGTGTGCGTATATGTGTGTTTGTGTGTATAGGAGTTGTCGACTGAAAAGAAATGCACAACCTATAAGTTGAGAATTATGTTTTGTTCAGTGGACAAAACTGAGGACTTAAGCCCAGACACAGCATCTCAGGATGAGTCTGAGGGACGGCTCCCAAGAGGGAAGGGAGGAACCAGGCTATATGGCAGTTTTTGCAACGAAGACCAGGTAGTCAGAACATCAAAAGATTACTGTTAATTAAAGAAAACAAGATACCTCAAGTTAAGGAATTCAGTGCCTTCGCATGTGTGGGAAGATGCGGGGGACTGGGCTCACTAGAGACATCCCTTTGATATGCCCCTCAGCTCTCTGGGGCCAGTATCCTGTGCTTTCTCATCCTGAGTCCCCTCAGGGTGCACCACTGTGGGTTGCTTGAGCAGTTAACTGCTAGATGGTGGGCATCCTGTTTCTGTCCTGAGTTACCTCAGGGCTCACTGTCGGGGCAGCTGTAATGTCACGACTTGAGGGCTGCAATACCTTTTACTAACACAGCAGGCAGTACTTTTCATTCACAGCGTGTTTGAGTGTGTGCATGTATGTGTGGCTATAGATGATTCTAATGGAAAGGACACCATTACATTTGGCAAATCAGAGCAAGAGTGCTGGCTGGATACCAGGTGGGGTCTCACAATGTGGTATTTACCTTGGTGAACTCACTGGTGTCCTAAGGACTGGCTCACAGTATTTCAGTGTGAAAAACTGACTTCCCAGTGCCCCAGAGTTGATTGCATTCAGCGATGCTGACTTGGTTTAACAAAGCTTATGAAAGTTTCATGTATAAATCCAGAAAACCCATTTATTAATCCACAATGGGAATTATAACCCTCACTGGACAGGACATTTTTGTTAGCCTGACCAGAGTATTTTTTCCCCATAGCTTTACATAAGCAGAAGTTCGCTTGGAGCCACAAAATCACAATCAGGATGTTTAGTTATCTGATTTCAGAATAGGATGGCATCACGCCTAATTCACTGTTGTTGCATCCATTTCCTAAATGAGGGCACCTTTGATAATAGAACCCATCAGTATGCATCCCTGAGCCATGATGGAACGTTTTCCCCTGAACATTCTTACCAGCACGGCTTCTGGTGGCCTCTGAGACTCTTTCTGGTATATTTCCATGGATGACTGAAATCCTCCACTTCCCTTTGGATTGACACACTTTTTTTCTTAGTAGAATCTCCTCTTCTCTCTGGAGAGAGTAGAAGTGAAAGATGGTGAGTTAAACAACAAAATTGACTAAACTAAAGAATTGTTAAAAATGATGCACATATACTTACATTAAAAAAAAATTAACATCAGGTATCAATGTAAATTCACCCCCTAATGTTTTGATGTAGTACCACCGTATCACATTTTCTCTGATTCTTAGTTTGGATTGCATAAATGATACCCATTGTGTAGCTTCTATGATTTCTAAGGGATGTACGTGTTACAGCCATGTAAGGACACTTATGAAGCAATCCAAGGGCGGAATCTTTCTAGATTTTTATGATTCCCCCCTCACATTACACTTTTTATAGTTTTCTTAAATGTGCCTCATTTGATAGCAGTTTACTTTTTTCCTTCTCAATGTTTTTTAATCTTTCCAAAGTTTGAAATTTAATAGAAAAGAACAATTATTATTTTCACACTCAGATTTCATCAGTTTACTTATTGTTTAATTAAATAATTTAAGTACGTAGTTTTAGAAAAAACATAATTGACTCTTATGTGCTTGAACTCAACCTGGTGTATTAGAGAATATCTAGTCACCCAGAAGTGAGCGTTCAGCATGCTAGGGTACAGTCAGTTACATCATAGACAGCATTAGGGAAGCTGGGTTAGTCCAGGGAGTTTCTACTGTATATTAATTGTTCACTTTGTTTACAAGTTAGATCTTGCTGGCCCAGGAGTCATTTCATCTCTGGCTCTGCATTTCTCTTTATTGGTCCATTATGTGCTATCGAGCAATTAGAGGGAGACCTCATTTCCCTTCATTAGCCGCATGTACCTCTGGAGATTGGTTTTATTCCCCTCTCTTTTCTAGTGAAAGAGGTGCCAGAGAAAGCATTTTGGAATCATTAGAGGCAGCCACACTCCATCCCATGCACCAGAGGGGAGGATGTGACTACTTTGGATCTCCAGGAAGCTCGCCCGTGGGTCAGTGCGGGGTGGAGAGCTCCATTATCCAGGCAAATGGAGTACGGTCAGATCCTTGGTGTGGAAAAAGCCACCGGCTTCCTTCAGTTAATCTATCGGGAGAGCAAAAGGCTTTGATTCCCGGTTTACGATTATGAAGTTGTGGCAAGAACCAGTCCTGATGCGGTATTCCTTGAGTGGGCTGATGCTCTGAACGGGGATACGTACATGAAGTGGAAAAGCTGGGCTAGGAAAGTTTGGGATCTCAATCATGGGTTACTCTGGAGTGAGCTTAGCCTTGAGAGATTTGGTTCTTCATCCCTGTGAACCAGTGTGGTCCATGGAGGGATCTGGGCCAGACATGTGTTGACAATTTTCTAAAAGTTGGATATATGACAGAGGGAGGGAAGTATGTTCTTTCAGTGTCGTGATGGAGCATTGCTTAATGGGGTCATCCAAAAGTTCTTAATTCTCAGATTCTGTGAAGTTTCAGGTTAGAGGGTCCATTTTGTTTGCTGCAGATTAAAATGGGTCTGTCTTGTAGAAAAGATAACCCGAAAGTTTATGTTTTTAATGCCTTGTAGGACATTATCAGTTTTATATCCAACCTAGTATCTTATTCTAACATTAAAAGAAAATCAAATACCAAACATCCCAAATTCCTCAAATGGTCTCGGACCTAGCTTTCCCATGACTGAGTTGAATAAGGCTTTGTCATGTGTTCATTCTTTATTTGCTTAAGAGTCAAGTTTGTGTCATACTTTGATATGCCTCTGTCAGGCTGATTTGGGATCTGTCTCTATTAGTGATCCCATGTGGTAGAGAGAAGTAAAAGCATCTCACCCTGGTGATGTAGGTGGGAGAGGTGGACTGAGTGCCTCTGTTATTCCACTTAGGTTTCCAAGCTCTTGAAAGATTCGAGAGGAGGGCAGCATCCCGAAGTTTTTCTGCTCTTAGTAAAGGGGGTGGGGTAAAGTGGTGGTGGTGGTGGTGAGGATGGGGCTCCAGTGATTAACTGGGAAATAAAAGTAATGTGACTACTTTCTTTGTGGAGTAGCTTATATATGAGTTATTTAGAGCAGCGCATTACTTTTGAATTATTTGGGTAGAACTCATTCTCTTCCCCTTGTATTTTGGCCGGTAGCATTTGAAAGGGGTCCTGAGACTGCAAAGATGAGGGGGTGGGGCACAGAGGGGGTGGGTCTTAGCACTCAAACAGACGTGTGCTTGCTGGGAGTTACAGAGCAAGGTGTAGCTCCCTTTGAATCATTATAATGAGACTATCTGATCTTGAAATTTTTCAGAATCAGGGGAGAAAATAAATGTGGCCACCCCTCCTTTTGTATGTTTAGTTTGTTCTGAAATTTACCTAGTTGGCAGTCAGGTACTAAATCTAGCACTGGAAGTGTTATACCCATGAAGATTACTGTTCCTAAGGTTTATTAAACGTTTCCTATCGCCAGGCACTCTTCTAATCCCCTACCTGTAGGGATTCACTTGCATAATGAAAAGAGATCAAATTAAGCCATATATTTGTTCTGTAATAAGCATGATGGCAGCTGTTACAGGTCAGGTTTCCCAGGAAGCAGACTATGAGATGGAGATGTGTGTATACGAGGTTAGTTAAGGTTCTGTCTTAGGATCAACACCTTGGGGAAATGAAGGAAGCAGGACGAATCAGAGGGAGAAGTTGGGTGGTGTTACAACAAAGACCTCAGCTGATCCCATAAGAAGCTTTGAGTTTTTGAACCCCTGTGTTGACTAGTCTTTGGGTGCAAGCTGACTCCACAGAAGGGTTTCTGACTTTGGGCAGAGTGGTGGTCCTCAGCAGGGGGCTGAGTTGTGAGCTGTCAGTTGTCAACACTTTGAGAAGATGGGGAAATAACGTTTCAGTCCTGAAATGGTAGTGGGATCTGAGCATCCACTAAGCCAACTTTGGCTTATGTTGTGTTTATAATAACAGGCTAGTCTAATTTTCCTATTTGAATACCTGCAGTTTCTAGACACCCATGTTTCTGAGCACTCCTTGTAGATCTTTTTAAGGGCTCCTTTGGCTCTTTCCTGCTTAAATGTTATTGCCTAGGCTCCCAGCCTCAGCCCTCTTCTCATCCCAAACTACATTTATTTTCTAGGTGATCTCATCAGCACTCATGCCTTTAGCTTCTTATACATAGGACCATCCACCATGTCTTTTTTTAATATATAAATTTATTTTATTTATTTTTGGCTGCGTTGGGTCTTCGTTACTATGCATGGGTTTTCTCTAGTCGTGGTGAGCGGGGGCAACTCTTAGTCGCGGTGTGCGGGCTTCTTGTTGCAGTGGCTTCTCTTGTTGCAGAGCACGGGCTCTAGGCACGTGGGCTTCAGTAGTTGTGGCACGCGGGCTCTAGAGCACAGGCTCAGTAGTTGTGGCGCACGGGCTTAGTTGCTCCGCGGCATGTGGAATCTTCCTGGACCAGGGCTCGAACCCATGTCCCCTGCAGTGGCAGGTGGATTCTTAACCACAGTGCCACCGGGGAAGCCCCCGCCATGTCATTTTTTATGGATTCCCCTAAGTAATTATGTGGAGTTATTACTGGGTAGCATATTTTCTTTCCTAGACCTCTTGGTGGTATCGGAATCTTGGGACTGCACACTGGCTTAGCTCTGGCTGCAATAACAAAATATCATAGACTGGGTGGTTTAAACAACAGACATGTCTCACAGTTCTGGAGGCTGGGAAGTCCAAGACCAAGCTGCCAGAAGATTTGGTTCCTTTTTTGATAATAGCTATCCTGACAGGTGTGAAGTGATATCTTGCGGTTTTGAAACACATCTTCCTGATGATTAGTGTTGGTGAGTATATTTGCATATACCTGTTAGGTATTTGTATGCCGTCTTTGCAGAAGCGATAGGCTATTTCTTTGCTTCGTCTTTTGCAGGAAAACATTAGAGGTGCAGTACTTTTCTGTGAGGCAGGCCCAGGGAGTGTTAATTATGCTTCCAGATGTCCCTTGAGAGGGATGGTAGAGTGCAAGTGAAGAGCTTGGGGTCAGTACCAGAATGCCTGCAGTGAATCCTTGAGCAAGTTTCTTGTCTTATTTGTGTGTCTCTTTCCTCATAAAATAATACCTTCATTATAGGATTGTTGTGTGGTAAAATGAGATACTACACGTGTGAAACTCTTCTCTGGCACAGTTTTAATGATTGATACACATTAATGATTAATTTAATATCCTTTTTCTGTATATTTAATTTTTTTTATTTCTCCGTGCATCTCTTTTTCAATTGCTTTTTTTCTCTCTGCCCACCCAGAGAGAACTGGAACTGCCCACCCAGTTCCCATTCCCATGTACGAGGGCACACTCCTGTCCTGGTCCCGGCATACACAGATGTCGTATGTTGGGTGACTCCAAAACTTCTCTCTGGTTAGTCTCTTCTTTTGGGTTCAGGAAGCCTATGTTGGGCTGCTTGTTTGGAGCCTCTTCCTGAATATCCCAGAGATTCCTCAATTCCAACAATTTCAAAATCAAACTCGGAGTCTTTCTTCCCAAATTTTCTTCTAGAATAACCATACACCAATTTTCCAAGGCAGAAATGTTGACGTCATATCAGATTCTTACTCTTCTTTCATTCCTCATATGCAGTTGTTCATCAATTCCTGCAGGTTCTACCACCTAGATGTTGCTTCACCTCAATTCATCTCATTCTTTCGAATCCCACTTCTCAGTGTAGGTTTAGGCTCTCATTGTTTCTCTAGTGGTTATTTCAATGGTCTTCTAACAGCTCACTTCCCAGGTCCCACTACTGTCTTCTCCAACTAGACTGACATATAATTTGTCAACCAAATCAGGACACTTTTGAGAGTGAAGCGGGCTGTTATTAAACATTCCACTCAGCCATCAACGAGGACTGTCCCAGGCAAATTAGGACATATGGATAATCCTCTAATTTATCCTGCACAGCTGTTAGAATGTTCTTTCTAAAACACTTGTCTGACCCTGTCACTTGATCTCCCATATAGCGTGTCTAAGGGGAATGCATGTACTGTTCTAATGACTGGAGCGTTCTGCTCTGCTTGGCTTAGTTTCTTGTTATAAATCAATCAATTAGCTCTCTGCCGCTCTTGCAGTTTGGGGTAAATTTTAGCAAATAGAAGTTTTCCCAGGGTTGGATCACTTCTGAGTATCATAAGAAAGCAAACGTTGGGATATGCTGAGCTGATGCAGGCATTACCTGAGACAATTCTGCCCTCCCCACCAGGGGCACCCTTACACGACACCACCACCACACGACCTTCAGCTGTCATCTCTCAACTGCTGGCAGATCAGTGGTTGACTACATCAACACATGAGCCGTTTAATAAATGGCTGAACAAGGCATAAAGTGGCCAGCGAGCCTTCACTTGCTAATGTGAAAAAATACATTAGCTTTCTGATTTTCAGGGAAAGTAGCAAAAGAAAAGATTTTTCCTGATGAGAATGCATTTACTTTTCATTCAGTGAAGAAAGGAATTTTTTCTTACAATTTCTCTGAGGAAACCAGCTATTCATTTAATTGATATTTGCAGTCGTTCCTAAATATTAATTTTTTCATTATATAAGAAATCCATATTCATTGCAGAAAAATTGAAAAAGTACAGAATAGTGAAAGGAAAGAAAAAGTACCCATCTTTCTACCTTGTACGTAAAATCATATTCATATCGTGTGCATTCCTCAGATGTGTTCTATGTGAATGAGTGTATAAACCCTCGCATATAACTAAAATAGGGGCATGCTGAAGAGTAAGTAGCTTTTTTGGCTTAGTAATAAAAGAATGCTTTTTACATCAATAAGTGTATCTCGGCATCATTATTTGTAAAGGCTGTACTGTATTCCATTGTATGGTTGCTCCATTCTTAACAATCCTACTTGTTAAGACATTTGACATTCAGGAAGTTTCTAACTTTATTGCCATTTAAGAAAATGTTCACAGAAACTCCTGGAATATACATCTTTTCCCATCTTGAGTATTTCTTTGGGATTCATTTTTGTATGAGGATTTGCTGAACCACTTTTAGACCTTTGAGCTCTTTGGGCTTGGTATTTGTGTGTGTTACGGAGCCTCACAGCTGCCTGTCTGGGCAGCTTCACTGATGGAGCCTCAAATTCTTTGGTTGCTTATTAGAAAATGATAAATTTTAAACTCAAAGGAATGCATTGAACTTTTTTTTTCATTACAAGCTTTTGACTGTGTCTGTGCAGGCAAGCTGGAATAGGATATAGTCTAAGGAATTTGTTCACAGAAAAATTCAAGCCCCATACATATTTTTTTTCCTCAGAAGTATTTTTGTTGTGGTTTCCTCCTTAACTCTTGGGTCGTTGGGAAGAAACAAACAAAAAAGCATGGCTTCACTTCCTTTCTACTGTTTACCTGGCTAATGGACTCAATCTAATGACTGAGCACTTCTAGGGAAGATATGAAAAGACATATTCTATATATTTCTAATTTTGAGTAGATATCTATCCAATAGAAGCACTTCGAATTAATCAGGAAAAATGATCAGAATGTGACATATAATTGAATTCATGTTTTATTCTTCAAATAGTTCTTTTGCAGAATTCGGTATTTTTTTGGATCCACTAAAAAGTAAAGTTTGTGTCAGAGTCCTTTGTGATTGGTGTCAGGTAAAAATTGTCAGCATGACTGAGAATGCGATGGATTGTGGAAGATTGATTCCTCAAGAGAAAAATTGCCGAATGATTCTCAGAGATGGCGAAATTCAGAAAATTATACATATTTGCCACTTAAAAAGATAATGTCAAAATGAAAGTCAAATTTCTTTAGGTGTTTCCTTAGTGACTGTCACCTTGATTTTTCATGCTATACTACTTTCCCCTTCCTAAATCAAAGAATTTTTTTTCCTGAAATATGCCTCCGTCCACCCTGAGTCTGTCTCCAGAGGGATCTTCCTTTCATTTTAGTCTTTCCACATGGGCAGGAGAGGGATGGGGTGGGGAGTGGGAGATGAGACTTTGCATCTGGAGTAGCTTCTTACTTTCTGAATTCTATAACCCTAAAACATTAACCTGGGGGACAAGAATAATGATAGATGCATCAGTCTTTTTTTCCCTCTAGCATCAATTTCTTGACTCTATTAATAGTGACTTCATCATAGCATACAATTATGGCAAAGGCTGTAATCAGTGGAGCACTTTACTGATGGCAGATGTAATTGCTAGTTAATGTTTTGATCATGTCAATAGAATTGGGAGACCGTTCAGGTTTCCCAGTTAAGCACAGGGGATTTGAAGGTGTTGCTGCCCTGGTAATAGGCAGTGCTTCTGCTCACTGCCATTCTGCAATAGATAATCTATAGATCACAAAGCTGCAGTTATCTATTGCATCTCTAGAAACTCTCCTGTCTCTAGAATCCATGAATTCTGGGCATCCCCCCCACCCAACCTAACGATGCTGAAGCATACGGGAGGGCCCCAAGCCCAAAGATACCCATAAAAGCCTGTGCTCTTAAGTAGATGTTGAGGATGCCAAGAGCTAACAGATTGGTGAGTTGGCTTCTCTTGGGATAAAGGGTGAGATTTGCAGCAGTGAGTCCACTTGTCTTTCTGGATAATGATCCTTTCATACTTGACCATAAGTTGTGGATGGCTACAACGTGGGAAAGAGGGGGGTGGAATTGGGAGAAGACAGCAAAAATGTGTGTTGGAGGAAGGGATCTCTGATTTAAATTTGCATAAGTATGCACATCTTTATGTTTCCTACTTTTATATTCTTTTAAGGAGACCAAAGGGCTTGAATCATAAAAAGAGCACACTTGTTAGTCATGACAAATAATATACAAGAGTTTGGAGCTGCCACCTTCTTAACCAGACATATATGTTCTCAAACGAGTTGGTCAGAAATGTGGGTGGCCCAGGAACCCCTGATTTTGTGGCTGAAGTGAGGGCAGTCTAGTGGGGAACTTAACCTATGAAGTTTGACTTAATTCAGGTAATTAGCATCAGGGGTCAATTGTAATACTAAAAATCATTGGGGAAACATTGAAATAATACAATGCCTGGCACAGAATTTCTGCTCAAAAATGTTAAGGGTTTTCAGTTAAACAGGAAAAAGTCATATTCTATACTGGAATGAAACGAAATGGATAAAATCTACAATTTTGTACCATCTAACTATGGAAACACATTCAAAATAATCATAAGTAGAGACAGTTTATGCCAGGAGTTTTGTCTTATAAAAATATTTGTCAAAGAAGAAGTGCTATGAATGAAGGCAAAAAGATAAATCCATGAAGATATCTGGCCCAAAATATTTAAAATTTCACTGTGAAGAAAATTAGAGTTGAAAACATCATCAGAATTTACATTTACCAAATACTCTGGCACCAATAGAGAGAATATTTTCTCAGTTAAAACTTACTATGGATCTTACTACAAAAAGAGTCAATTGAAGATGTCAACAATGTCTAATTTATTAATCATAAAGTGTAACTTTCCAGACGATTGCAGGCAATTTTCAAAGAACTTAATCATAAATCTATATTGAAAAAAATCTTTGGAAAAATATCCCTGACATGATATGAAAGGCAGATGTGGTTGAGAAACTGGATAGTGAAGGGAGCTATGTATTAGTTCACTCAGAATAAAAGCCAAGGTCCTTAGGACGGCCTGTGAGGCTCTCCTAAAGTGCTCAGGCCTCTTTTTCTCCAAGACCTCTTCTCCTAAACCGCTCTCCTGGCTGACTCTGCTCCAGCCACACCCCCCTCTTTGTGTTCTAGCTCCCATTCATACTCTCCAGGCATGCTCTGCTGGCCATGGTCAAGAAGGTTGGTAGACCAGAAAACCCAGAAACGTGTCTCAAGTCTCCGATGCTCTGAATGTGCCTTTTGTAATTATTTATTACAAAAATCATTTCCTACCCCCTTTTAGTTGGTTTGAACCACATGAAATTGTCAAATACTGGCATAGAAAAGAGGCAGGGGTTAAATTAATTCCCCCAGTTGTCTAGTTTCAAGCTCTTCTAGAATAAATCGGCAAGTGCCAAGCAGATTGAAAGAATGCAATACAGTAGTAAGAAGATACAGACACTGAATAGAAATACTTGTATATCACCAGAGGAAGATGCATCTGTTCTTTTGTTTACCGACAGGTGTGGTTAACACAGGCTTTAATCCACAGGCTTTAATGTAATTAACCCCAGGTACCGTGGGGCTAATTACCTAGCCTAGTTTTCATCAACTTTATCTTTCCTTAAACGAGAGGTTTCCACTGCTTCCTCCTCTCATCTCTTTCCATTTTTTCTCTGATGGCTTACTCCTGCCCCCAAACACTTTTACTTTTGAAATTTACTAGCGTTGCTTAGTTGCCAGGCTAACCAGCCTTTTCCCAGTCTTCACCCAGTTGTGCCTGAAGGGCTTTTAATAGGTGACCACTCACCAATTCAAACAGTCCATTTTGGGTTTCCATGACGTATTCTTTCTCTCTTACAGTGCTGTGATCCTTCTAATCTCTACCTCTTCATAGAGAGAGATTGAATCTCTAATCTCTCTGTTCCCCCTGTCCACTAACAGCCCTTATTTTTGTTTTCTCCTCTGTGAGCTCATTTACCCTAATGGTTTGTGACCTCTGTAGCACTGACTACCTACTCTCTAAACTCAACCCTACACTCTAGCTCTCTCCTCTAAGACACATTTACAAACACTTACTGGAGCTACCTGCATTTAAAGTACCACCTTGCTATCAAGAGATGAATGGATAAAGAAGATGTGGTACATATATAAAATGAAATACTACTCAGCCATGAAAAAGAATGAAATAATGCCATTTGCAGCAACATGGATGGAACTAGAGATTATCATACTAAGTGAAGTAAGTCAGACAAAGACAAATATCATCTGATATCACTTGTTTGTGGAATCGAAAAAAATGATACAAATGAACTTATCTACAAAACACAAACAGGCTCACAGACATAGAAAACAATCTTACAGTTACCAAAGGGGAAGTGGGGAGAGGGATAAATTAGGACTTCGGGATTAACATATACACAGTATTATATATATAATAGATAACCAGGAGGAGCTTCAAGATGGTGGAAGAGTAAGACGTGGAGATCACCTTCCTCCCCACAAATACATCAGAAATACATCTACATGTGGAACAACTCCTACAGAACACCTACTGAACAGTGGCAGAAGACCTCAGACTTCCCAAAAGGCAAGAAACTCCCCACCTACCTGGGTAGGGCAAAAGAAAAAAGGAAAAACAGGGACAAAAGAATAGGGATGGGACCTGCACCTCTGGGAGGGAGCTGTGAAGGAGGAAAGTTTCCCACACACTAGGAAGCCCCTTCGTGGGTGGAGACTGTGGGTGGCGGAGGGGGGAAGCTTCAGAGCCACGGGGGAGAGCACAGCAACAGGGCTGCGGAGGGCAAAGCGGAGAGATTCCCACACAGAGTATCGGTGCCGAGCAGCACTCACCAACCCGAGAGGCTTGTCTGCTCACCTGCTGGGGCGGGCCAGGCTGCGAGCTGAGGCTCGAGCTTCGGAGGTCAGACCCCAGGGAGAGGACTGGGATTGGCTGTGTGAAAACAGCCTGAAGGAGTTAGTGCACCACAGCTAGCTAGAAGGGAGTCCAGGAAAAAGTCTGGAGCTGCCGAAGAGGCAAGAGACTTTTTCTTGCCTCTTTGTTTCCTGGTGCACTAGGAGAGGGGATTCAGAGCGCCACTTAAAGGAGCTCTAGAGACAGGCGCGAGCCGTGGCTATCAGCGTGGAACCCAGAGACGGGCATGAGATGCTAAGTCTGCTGCTGCCGCCACCAAGAAGCCTGTGTGCAAGCACAGGTCACTATCCACACCTCCCCTCCCAGGAACCTGTGAGGCCACCACTGCCAGGGTCCTGTGATCCAGGGACAGCTTCCCAGGGAGAACGCACGGTGCGCCTCAGGCTGGTACAATGTCACGCCGGCCTCTGCCACTTTAGGCTCGCCTCCCGTCCCCCGGTCTGAGTGGTTGCTGCCACCAAGAAGCCTGTGTGCAAGCACAGGTCACTATCCACACCTCCCCTCCCAGGAACCTGTGAGGCCACCACTGCCAGGGTCCTGTGATCCAGGGACAGCTTCCCCGGGAGAACGCACTGTGTGCCTCAGGCTGGTGCAATGTCATGCCGGCCTCTGCCACTGCAGGCTCGCCTCCCGTACCCTGGTCTGAGTGAGCCAGAGCCCCTGAATCAGCCACTCCTTTAACCCTGTCCTGTCTGAGCGAAGAACAGACGCCCTCAGGTGACCTACATGCAGAGGCGGGGCCAAATCAAAAGCTGAACCCCAGGAGCTGTGTGAACAAAGAAGAGAAAGGGGAATCTCTCCCAGCAGCCTCAGGAGCAGCGGTTTAAATCTCCACAGTCAACTTGATGTAGCCTGCATCTGTGGAATACCTGAATAGACACTGAATCATCCCAAATTGAGGAGGTGGACTTAGGGAACAACGATATATATATATTTTTCCTTTTTCTTCTTTTTGTGAATGTGTATGTGTATGCTTCTGTGTGTGATTTTGTCTGTATGGCTTTGCTTTTACCATTTGTTTTTTCTTTTAGTATAGTTTTTAGCACTTGGTATCATTGGTGAATTCGTTTTTTGGTTTGGTTACTCTCTTCTTCTTCTTCTTTTTTTTTTTTTTTGCAGTATGTGGGCCTCTCACTGTTGTGGCCTGTCCCGTTGCAGAGCACAGGCTCCAGACACGTAGACTCAGCAGCCATGGCTCACGGGCCCAGCTGCTCCATGGCATGTGGGATCTTCCCAGACTGGGGCACGAACCCGTGTCCCCTGCATTGTCAGGTGGACTCTCAACCACTGCACCACCAGGGAAGCCCTCTTCTTCTGTTTTAATTTATAATCTTTTAAAATAATTATTTTCTATTTTTAATAACTTTATTTTATTTTATTTTTTTCTTTTGGTCTTTCTTTTTTTCTCCCTTTCATTCTGAACCATGTGGATGACAGGGACTTGGTGCTCCTGCCGAGTGTCAGGGCTATGCCTCTGAAGTGGGAGAGCCAAGTTCAGGACATTGGTCCACCAGAGACCTCCCAGCTCCATGTAATATCAAACACCAAAAAACTCCCAGGGATCTACATCTCAACGTCAAGACCCAGCTCCACTCAACGATGAGCAAGCTACAGTACTGGACACCTAGGCCAAAAAACTAGCAGGACAGGAACACAACCCCACCCATTAGCAGAGAGGCTGCCTAAAATCATAAGTTCACAAACACTCCAAAACACACCTCCAGATGCAGACCTGCCCACCAGAAAGACAAAATCCAGCCTCATCCACCAGAACACAGGCATTACTTCCCTCCACCAGGAAGCCTAAACAACCCACTGAACCAACCTTAGCCACTGTGGGCAGACACCAAAAGCAACAGGAACTAAGAACCTGCAGCCTGCGAAAAGGAAACCCCAAACACAGTAAGTTAAGAAATATGAGAAGACAGAGAAACAGCAGGTGAAGGAGCAAGGTAAAAACCCACCAGACCAAACAAATGAAGAGGAAATAGGCAGTCTACCTGAAAAAGAATTCAGAATAATGCTAGTAAAGATGATCCAAAATCTTGGAAGTAGAATGGGGAAAATACCAGAAACGTTTATCAAGGACCTAGAAGAACTAAAGAGCAAACAATAATGAACAACACAATAAATGAAATTTAAAATTCTCTACAAGGAATCAATAGCAGAATAACTGAGGCAGAAGAACGGATAAGTGACCTGGAAGATAAAATACTGGAAATAACTACTGCAGGACAGAATAAAGAAAAAAGAATGACAAGAATTGAGGACAGTCTCAGAGACCTCTGGGACAACATTAAACGCACCAACATTCAGATTATAGGGGTCCCAAAGAAGAGGAGGAAAAGAAAGGGACTGAGAAAATATTTGAAGAGATTATAGTTGAAAACTTCCCTAATGGGGAACGAAATAGTTAATCAAGTTCAGGAAGCACAGAGAGTCCCATACAGGATCAATCCAAGGAGAAACACACCAAGACACATATTAATCAAACTCTCAAAAATTAAATACAAAGAAACACTATTAAAAGCAGCAAGGGAAAAACAGCAAATAACATACAAGGAAATCCCCATAAGGTTAACAGCTGATATTTCAGCAGAAACTCTGCAAGCCAGAAGGAAGTGGCAGGACATATATAAAGTGATGAAAGGGTAAAGCCTACAACCAAGACTACTCTACCCAGCAAGGATCTCATTCAAATTTGACAGAGAAATTAAAACCTTTACAGACAAGCAAAAGCTAAGAGAATTCAGCACCACCAAGCCAGCTTTACAACAAATGCTAGAGGAACTTCTCTAGGAAGGAAATACAAGAGAAGGAAAACACCTACAAAAACAAATCCAAAGAAATTAAGAAAATGGTAATAGGAACATATGTACCAATAATTACCTTAAATGTAAATGGATTCAATTCTCCAACCAAAAGACATAGACTAGCTGAATGGGTACAAAAACAAGAACCATATATATGCTGTCTACAAGAGACCCACTTCAGACCTAGGAACACATACAGACTGAAAGTAAGGGGATGGAAAAAGATATTCCATGCAAATGGAAATCACAAGAAATCTGGAATAGCAATACTCATATCAGATAAAATAGACTTTAAAATAAAGAATGTTACAAGAGACAAGGAA